>NC_064647.1:248998644-249261144 GCF_023864345.2 Schistocerca serialis cubense | reverse complement strand
AGTCTGCTAGATTTCTTACTGTTAGGTTCGATCAATATACGAGCGTTACGGAAATGCTTTGTGAACTCAAATGCGACTCACCTGAGTGAAGGTGACGTTCTTTCTGCGGAACACTCCTGAGTAAATTTAGAGAACCGGCATCTGAAGCTGAGAGCGCAACGATTCTGCTCCCCCAAAGTACATCTCGCTGAAGGACTGCAAAAAAGATGAGACACGAGAAATTATGGCTCGTACAGTGGTGTATAGGCAGTCGTTTTTCATTCGCTCTATTTGCGAGTAGAACAGGAAGAGAGAGACGGCTACTAATGGCACAAAGTAACCTCCGCCACCCACCAGACAGTGGATTGCGGATTTTGCGTGCGCGTGTAGTAGACTAATTTGTTAACAGCTGTTTTGCAATAACAGAGTGACCATCAGTTTTATATTTTCTCTCATTAGCCTAAATAACTTCGCCCCAGCACCAACACTGTCTGTCGTAACAATCTTAAATGACTGTCATCCCCCTTTTTTTTAAAAAGATAATGGGCCCACATACTTATAGCTATGACATTTCTGAAAATTTCGCACGTAAATATCGCATGTAAATATCACAAAACACTTATGTATAAATAAATACATATGTAAGTTTTCGTAACAAACGTGTAGGTATCATAAACCACGCCATGGGCAACAACTTTGTTTTGGAGGTGGTATGTTCCTTTACACTTCCTAGTGTCTTTAGGCCCTCCTTTGTATTCGCCGCTCCTGCAACGACGAAATTTTACCCAACTAACATGGTCTACGTAACATGGGCTGCATCCTAGCTACCCAGTAATTTTCAACAACGAAACCCAGTGTCTCGAAGCGAACAGAAGGTTTTTCAGGATCCAATCGGCATATTCAGTTCTGCTTTGCTCAGCACCTTTCAGACAGTAGACGGCTGAACGACAGCCAGCACACACTGCACAGAAATGCCTCAAAGCACCACCTGTGCCCTGCCACCTCTTAGGGGCGTAACCGACACGAAAGGACAGCGTCTCTGCCAGGGGTCACTGGGCGTTTTGTCTTTAGCAGAAGCTGTTCCCAGCGATGTGACGTGTCACCTACAGACGTTGGTTGCAAAGCCTGAGAAGAACCCTGTTTATGTTTCTTCAGTCGTGATCTACTGCAATTGGTCTGGCCTCAACGCAACGCAACTCCCAGCGGAGTCAGGCATTTTCACCTTCCACGAGATGACTGGGTGTTTGTGTTATCATTTCACCATCATTCATGAAAGTGGAGATACTGGACTGAGCAAAGGTTGGGAACTTGTACGGGTGCTGATAACCGCGCAGTTGAGCGCCCCACTACCCAATCATCGTCGTCATCATCATCTAAGCACACGAACTAGATCTGTATTCGTGTCAAGTCTGTGCCATCAGTTCCACAAGAAAGTACACGTCTTATCTGTATGAAATAAAAGAGACTATTATAAATGTGTGTTTAGCTGAAAATACATGTTATTACTAATTGCAATAATAGTTAATCCAATCGCCACCGTTATGGATTATAGCCTCGCACCTTTCTGGCATGCTCTTCAGGAGATTTTCTGCGTATTCTCTCGGTAACGATCTCCATATGGTCCTGATTTTATACGACAGCTGCTTTGAAGTATATACTGTCTTTCCTTTAAGCTTTTTTACCACCCAAAATTTTTGATCGGATTCGCATCCGCAGACGTTGCAGACCAGTCCATCACGGACACTCCATTGTCTCGTTTCCACGCTGTACAGAGATGGCTGCGATTTTTCGGATCGTTATCTTCTTGAGACACCCAGTATGCCTCGCTGGAACCAAATAGCTTCCTAACGGACCTCAGAAGCCATTTTTGATAAATACTGCATATTTTTCAGTGTTTAAATTGGCTGTAAACACTTGGAAATATGCAAAACTGCAACTGACAAAACATTCAGCACTGACACTTTATCGATACATGAGGGAAAGAGCACCGATTACAGATTCGAGACCACTACCAGCGATGTCGCTACTGACGTCACATTTCAAATTACAGTGAACACTTCCTTCTGGAACTGACAATTGGGTCACTTTTCCAGTGCAATGTCAATGAGGGATAGTTAAAAACCCACACACAAAATGTTTTGTTTGGAGCTACACGTTTGCAATTCTTGCGTACACACACACACACACACACACACACACACACACACACACACACACACACACACACACACACACACACTGGGCCACACTACCAGAGCACGCCACTAGAGGAGGTTGGTTGGTTGGTTTTTTAGAGGTTTAGAGGCGGGCCAAGGTACCAAACTATGAGATGATCGGTCCGTTGTTCCTAATAAAACCATGCCATAAGTGTGAGAATTAATGGACGAAACATATAACACAAAACGGAAAGAAAGGAAAAGCCACAAGATGGGAAGGGAAAGCAAAGAACACTTAAAGGAACAAAACACAAGGAAACAACAGACACACCAGAAACAGAAGAGTAAAACATGAAAGACTACAGTGGATGGCCAACCACGAGAATAAAAAGGGAAAGCCAGCCATTCTACAGTACTTTAAAACCTCCATCCTAAAAGCACTAGGGTGGAGGACACAGAGGCACAAAGGACATGCCCTAAAACCTACATAGAAGTATAAAACCATTCTCATGGATAAACCGTAGATCTAAAGCTGCTGTGGAGGAGTTGTCGCCCAGCACTGAGGGCAGGGTGCTGGTAATGTTAAAGGTCTGCCGCAGAGCGGCTGAAAGTGGGCAGTCCAGCAAGAGGTGGACGCCTGTCATTTGGGAGCCACGACACTGAGGTGGGTTCTCGACGGAGTAGGTAACCATGCGTTAGCCACTTATGGCCAATGCAGAGCCAGCAGAGGACAACTGATTCCCTGCGAAAGGCCTGCATGGAAGACACCTTAATGACACAGAGTGTTATGCGTGCTGTTATGGCATTCAGTCTCCCAAAGCCAGAATACCCTGCGGTATAAGAGAACACAGGTCAGCTTCGGCGTCGCCTGTTTGGCCAGCCTGTCAGCAAGTTCGTTGCCAGGGTTTCCGACGTGTCCTGGGGTCCACAGAAACACCACGGAATGGCGGGACTGTTCTACGGCACAGATGGACTCCTGAATGGACGCTACCAGAGGGTGGCGAGTGTAGCACTGGTCGATAGCTGCTCAATGAATCACTACACAGGAGAAATGACTCACCATAGCATGAGCGGACGTACTCAAGAGCACGAGATATGGCAGCCAGCTTTGTAGTGAAAACACTGCAGCCGACTAGCAAGGAGTGCTGCTCAATATGTCCTCCATGAACATATGTGAAGCCTAAGTGACCATCAGCCATTGAGCCGCCGGTGTAAACCACTTCAGAGCGCCGAAACACGACAAGAATCGAGAGGCAGTGACAGCGGAGAGTGACGGGGTTATAGGAGTCCTTAGGGCCATGCAAAAGGTCCAGGCGAAGCTGCGGCAGAGGCATACACCATGGAGGCGTATGTGAACGAACCACAAGTAGAGGTGGTAAAGGGAAGGACTCCAGTTCGGATAGAAGGGACCGCACGCGAACCGCAATCTTTAGCCCCAATCTGGGCCGCCGATGTGGGAGATGGACTGCTGTGGGCAGGAAAAGAAGATCGTAATCGGATGCTCAGGGGAACTAGGAATATGCGCTGCGTAACTGGCGAGCAGTTCCTCACGCCTGATCTGCACTAGAGGGACACCAGCCTCCACCAGTACGCTGGTCACTGAACCCCACATCGGTGCACAGGGTCGAGTAAATGCAATGCTGAAGGCGCTGCCGAACCATAAACCACACTCCCTTAGTCAATTCGGGATTTGACAAGGGCTCTAGAGCTGCAGCAGCGTAGAGCGATCTGCACCCCAATTGGTGTTGCTCAGGCAGTGGAGGGCATTGAGGTGCTGCCAGCACTTCTGCTTAAGCTGGCGAAGATGAGGGAGCCAAGTCAATCGAGCATCGAAAACCAGTCCTAGGAATTGATATGTCTCCACTACAGTGAGTGGATCGTAATATAGGTAAAGTGTGGGTTCCAGATGAACGGTATGACGACGACAGAAGTGCATGACACACGACTCTGTGGCTGAAAACTGGAAGCTGTGGGCTAGATCCCATGACTGCGCCCTGTAGATTACTACCTGGAGGCCCCGCTCAGCAACAGCAGTACTGAAGCAGCAGTACGAAATGCAGAAGTAGTCTGCAAACAGACAAGGTGAGATGGAGGGCCTGACAGCTGCTGCTAAACCATTAATGGCCAGAAAAAATTGAGAGATACTCAATACGGAGCCCTGCAGGACTGCATTCTCCCGGGTATGGATGGAACTATGGGAGTCACCAACTTGGACATGGAAAGAACGAATCGACAGGAAGTTTTGGATAAAAATCGGGAGTGGTCCGCGGAGACCCCACTCATACAATGTGACAAGGATATGACGTCATCAAGTCATGTCATATGCTTTACGTAAGTACAAAAAAGACGGCAATCAGGTGCTGCCATCTGGAAAAGGCTGTTCAAATGGCAGACTCAATGGACACAAGATTATCAGTGGTAGAGCGACCCAGGCGGAAGCCGCCTGGACATGGAGCCAGCAAGCCACGTGACTCCAGGACCCAACCCAACCGCCGACATACCATACATTCCAGCAGCTTACAAAGAAAGTTGGTGAGGTTGATGGGCCTATAGCTATCCACATCAAGCGGGTTTTACCGGTTTTGAGCACTGGAACGATGGTGCTCTCCCACCATTGCGATGGAAAGACGCCATTGCACCAGATCTGGTTGAAGATGACGAGAAAATGTCACTTGTAGTCAGACGAGAGATGTTTAATCATCTGGCTGTGGATGCGATTAGGTCCAGGAGCTGTGTCGGGACAATGTGCAAGGGCACTGAGGAGTTCCCACTCTGTGAACAGGGTGTTATAGGATTCACTGCAGCGTGTAGTGAATGACAGGATGTTCTCTTCCAGCCGACATTTGAGTGTGCGAAAGGCTGGGGTAAATCTCCGATGCAGAGACTCGGGCAAAGCGCTGATGGGCAAAGCGCTGATGGGCAAATCGCTTGGCAATCGCGTTTGCATCAGTACCTTACTCGCCATTTATAGTAACACCTGGGACAGCTACTGGGGCCTGGTACCCGAAAAGACGTTTGATCTTTGCCCAGACTTGGGAAGGTGACGTTTGGCACCCAGTGGTGGAGATGTATCTCTCCCAACACTCCTCCTTCCCTTGTTTGATAAGGTAGCAAACATGGGCACAGAGCCATTTAAAGGCTATGAGGTGCTCCAGGGAAGGGTGCTGCTTAAGCTTCTGTAGAGATCGCTGACACTTCTTAATTGCTTCAGCGACTTCCGGCGACCACCAAGGGACTGCCTTACGTCTCAGGCACCCTAAAGAGCGAGGGATCGCGTTTTCTGCCGCAGAAACAATTGTGCTAGTTACCTGCTCAACCATCACATCGCTGTTACTGTGTGGAGGAGATTCAGCGGTGAGAGCAGAGGCCAAAGTTCCCCAGTACGCCTTGTTCAAAGCCCATCTGGGCAGGCGTAGGTGAACCTGACGCTGAGGCACTGACAGGAAGATGGGGAAGTAGTCACCACCACATAGATCGTCATGTGGTCCCCAGTGGATAGTTCGGAGAAGTCCTGGGCTGCAAATTGGTAAATAAATGGCCGAGTAACCACCGAGAGCCACACTGAAATGTGTGGTGGCCCCAGTATTTAAGAGGCAGAGGTCCAACTGAGACAGTAAATATTTAACATCTCTGCCTCAGCCAGTAACCACAGTGTCACACCACAAGGGTTAATGGGCATTAAAATCTCCCAGACATAGGACAGGTTTAGGGAGCTGATCAGTCAGTGCAGCTAATACATTCAGGAGTACTGCACCATCTGGAGGAAGATATACAATGCAGATAGTTATTTCCTACGTCGTCCTTATTCTGACAGCCACAGCTTCAAGAAGGCTTTGAAGGGGCACATGTTCACTACAGACCGAGTTTAGGACATAAACGCAATCTCCACCTGACACTCTATTATAGTCGCAACAGTTCCTGTAATATCCCCCATAGCCACAGAGCGCAGGGGTCCGCATTGCTGGGAACCAGGTTTCCTGGAGGGCAATGCAGATAGCAGGTGTAAACCTTAACAGTCACCTGCTGCCACCGATTTATTGTCCGAGCAGTCTGTATCCATTGTGTCTGAAGATCTGGGGAGATCTAGGTCAACAACAGATGCCAATATCCCCACCCCATCCTCAGCTGCAGAGCTTATAGGTAGCGGTGGTGTGGGTGCCACCGCAATTTCCTTGGTCTTAGGGGTTTTCTTTTGGCTCTCTCGCTGCTCCTTGGGTTTTACTGGCTGGGAGGACTTAACTGGCTCAGTCTCCGGGACCGAGGATGAGCGTGAAGCCCTACAACCAGCTGCTTTTGGGCTCTTCAGCCACTGGCAGGTGTCGTCTTTCCCACTAGAAGGAACCTGGGAAGGGAGTCACCAAAGCGAACCATTCCTAGCGAGAGAAGGAGAAGACGACTTACGCTTCTCTGGCTTAGAAGTGGGGCAGACGTCCCCAATGGTTGGAGGGGCGTTGCTCCTGAAGTAGGTGGTGCAGGAGCAACACGGAATACCCACCACCACCACCACCACCACCACCACCACCACCACCACCACCACCAAGGGCGCAGGTGTAGTCTTCTAGCTCTGAGAGGTGACCTGGGTTGGCGGAGCTGATGGTGCCACAACCGTTGCAGCGGCAGCGTAAGACGATGTCATATGCACAAATTGTAGGCATTCAAATCTTCTCTTAGCCTCAGTGTCGGTCAGTCTGTCCAGGGTCCTGTACTCCATGATTCTCCTTTCTTTCTGGAGAATCCTACAGTCAGGCGAGCAAGGTGAATGGTGCTATCTGCAGTTGACACAGATGGGAGGTGGGGCACATGGAGTATTGGGATGTGATAGGCGTCCGCAATCTCAGCATGTGATGCTGAAAGTACAGTGGGAAGACATATGGCCGAACTTCCAGTACTTAAAGCACCACATTGGTAGACCATCACCTTGACCTTCTTGGGCAATGTATCACCCTCGAAGGCCAAGATGAAGGTACTGGTGGCAACCTTATCAAAAAAAGGCTCTGAGCACTATGGGACTCAACATCTTAGGTCATAAGTCCCCTAGAACTTAGAACTAACCTAAGGACACCACACACACCCATGCCCAAGGCAGGATTCGAACCTGCGACCGCAGCAGTCCCGCGGTTCCGGACTGCAGCGCCAGAACCGCTAGACCACCGCGGCTGGCGCAACCTTATTATCTCACGGACCTTGGTGAACATGCGGGACGATATTTACACCTCGATACTAAATTGGCGTGCAGCTCATCATCGGACTGCAAAAGAAGGTATCTGTGAAATATGTTACCCTGGAACATATTTAAGCTCTTATGGTGCGTGATGGTTATAGAAACATCCCCAGCTTGTCACAAGCGAGTAACTCCCGTGACTGGGCATAAGATCCCACTGCCATCCTTAGCCTGACATTCCTCCCATGATGTGGCCAGAGAGGGGAACGACTCAGGGTTGTACTTTTGTGGTTGAACTGAGCTCGTGATCGCTTAGAGACTACTGGTGTTTCACCACCAGCAAGAGATGGACTACATCGCGTGTCATCCATCCTGATGCCACCCACTCTGACCAGGGGCCCACCCAATGGGTGCCACCCAGCCACAGCAAATGCCACCTGGCAAGATGGCCATTGCCGGGAGTATTGATGCCCCAGGGGGATGGGCATCTAACCTTTGACATACATGGGGAGTTAGCGGAACGGGCATCAGCAGAGCGATCCCTGTGTAGTCAGGGGCTACAACCAACAGGATACATGGCAGCCCCACCACAACGGACTGGCTACAGTGCTGGATATCAGGTGCAAACAAGTTCATGGTCATCGTCGGCGCAGAAATCGACACTGCATAGTGCATAGTGGAAAATGCACCCAGGAAGGTGTCCTCGCCCAAGAGATGGAGAATGGGCAGGACTGCAATGCGACGACGAGAAAGTGGGCTAAAGATCTCAATTCACAATGGACATGATGCGCCTTGTAAGGCGTCCTTCCCAAACTGGCTCACTCTTCGGGAAAATTTTGAAGAGTGGATGTCAAACGCTACAGGGGGCCATCACAAAGACTGAAACGTGTGTAACTTCTTTTAGTCGCCTTGTACGACAGGCAGGAATACCTCAGGCCTATTGTAACCCCGGTCCCAAAGGGCGGCACAGAGGAGGCAGACTACAGTAGTGCAGCTGATCTGCAAATTATCACTGGTCCCATGGAATTGCTGATAAATTTATTGTAATTATTGCGCCTCAAAAACATTAGACTTCAAGGTTGATGTCTGTTTTGGACTGTCTAGTGGTATGGTTTCCTGTGGGGTTTTTTCCATTTTCCACCAGGGCTAGAGACATTTACCTACCTTTATTTTTTCTTGTTGCAGTCGTAGTTAGAGCCGCTAGCAGCTTCCAAGTCAGCTCTTATCCCAAGAAGAGAGCGTCAGGCTTCAATGCTTTACTTTGTCCGTCATCTTTACGTAGAACTCGTCAACTTTATATGGACCCACACGACCGAGTGTTGGGGCCCGTCGGTACCGACCAGGAGATTGAGGCAGAGCTGGCTGAGCTGCGGGCAGCGCGGCAGGGTGGCCAGCTGGCCCAGGCAGCCGGCGTCGACGCCCAGGGCCTGAAGCAGCGGCAGGGCATCCGGCAGCCCGTCCGCGTACACGCTGATTGTGCGCAGGCGCAGCGATACCGGGTCGGTGTCCAGCGACACGCGCATGCGCAGGTTGAGGTTCAGCCACTGCAGGCGAGGGTCCATCAGCACCAGAGGGGCGCCCGGGACGGGCGGCAGCGTGAGGCGCAGCTGGCGCAGGCTGGCGCAGCGCCACAGCAGGGACAGGTCGCGGACCAGGCAGCAGCGGTCCACCTGGAGCGCCTCCAGCGAGCCCAGGGCCTCCAGGGCCAGCCGCAGTTCGCCCTCCGTCACCTGGCACTCGTGTAGCCGCAGCCTCCGCAGGTTCGTCAGTCGCCGCAGCTCCGTATACTCCTGTCGCGGCACGCCAATGCAACCTGCAGGTCGAGAGGCGACCGGTAGTCGGCTGTCGTCTCCTCACAGTACTCGGTAATACTCATTTCTCCACTATCTTAGAGATATTGCACTAACTAGTTCCAATTTATATGAACATGATCTGCTTCAAAACCTCTTTGCTGACAAGAACACCCTGCAATCGAATATTTGTAATTAACAACCCCTCCCCATCCGCCCGTTGAACCAGTTCACTGCAACTCTCACATTCTTGAAAAAACTGCTGTCTGAAGAATTTCAATTCACAAAAGGTAAGGCAATTTTGTCTTGCCTTTGACTGTCACTGGTACGAATCATCTTATGGTGATTTCTTCACTTTTCAGTTTTTCGCTCAATTCCAATATCTACATCATTTAAATACCGAAGCCATCAAATACAGTGAAGACCCAAAGAAACCCCTGCCTAATATCGTGTAGGGCCCCCATGTGCACACAGAAGTGCTCCAACATGGATTCTACTAATGTCTGAAGCAATGGTGGGGGAACTGACACCATGAATCCTGCAGGGCTGTCCATAAATGCTTGAGAGTACAAACGGGTTCAGTTCTCTTCTGAACAGCACATTGCAAGGCATCGCAGATATGGTCAATATATTCATATCAAGAGAGTTTAGTGGCCTGCAGAAGTGTTTGAACTCAGAAGACTGTTTCTGGAGCCACTCTGCAGCAATTCTGGACTGTGCGGAGACGCATTTTCCTGTTGGAGTTTACCAAGTTGGTCACAATGGACACGAATCGATGCAGGTGATCGGCCACAATGCTTACGTACGTGTCACCTGTCAGAGTCGTATCTAGACGTATCAGGGGTCCCATATCACTCTTACTGTACATGCCACACACCATTACTGAGTCTCCACCAGTTCGAACAGTCCCCTGCTGACATGTGGAATTCATGGAGTCATGAAGTTGTCTCCATACCCACACATGTCCATCCACTTGATACAATTTCAAACGAGACTCATCCGACCAGGCAAAATGTTTCCAGTCAACAACAGTCCAGTGTCATTGTTGACGCAGTCATCAAGAGTACACGAGCGGGCCTTCAGCCCATATCGACGATGTTTCATTGGATGGTTCACAAGCTGACACTTGTTGATGGCCCAACATTGAAATCTGCATCAATTTGGGGAAGGGTTGTACTTCTGTCACGTTGAACGATTGTCTTCAACCATCGTTGCTCATGTTCTTGCAGGATTTTTTCCTCCCGCAATGATATCGGAAATTTGACGTTATACTGGGTTCCTGATATTCACGGTACACTCGTGAAATGGTCATACGGTAAAATCCCCCATTTCATCGTTACCTCTGAGATGCTGTGTCCAATCTCTCGCGCTCCGACTACAACACCATGTTCAAACTCATTTAGATCTTGATAATGTGCTATTGTAGCAGCAGTAACCGACCTAACAACTGCGACGGACAATATTTGTCTTTTATAGGCTATGCCGACCGCAGCGCCATATTCTGCCTGTTTACGTTTCTCTGTATTTGAATACTCATGTCTATGCCACTTTCTTTGCTGCTCCAGTGTATATGCCACAGACAGATCGGCACCCTAGCTGGTGTGACTCAAGCAATGAACAGCGTTAAGATGGCGCCAGCACATTTGTTTAAGGTGCCAAATATGAGGGAGCCAAGACAACTGTGCATCAAAAAGCAATCCCAAAAACCGATGAATCTCCATCACAGAAAGAGCTTCCCTGTCAAGATAAAGCCGAGGTTCAGGGTGAACAGTGCAACGCCAGTAGATGTGCATGACGCAAGTCTTGGCGGCCGAAAACTGAAGCTGCGTGATACGGCCCAAGACTGCGCCTTGCGGGTAGCACCCTCTAGCTGCCATTCAGCAACCACAATGCCAGTGGAGCTATAGTACAGGCAAAAGTCATCAGCATACAAAGAAGCCGATACAGACATTTCCACAGCTGCAGCTAGCTCGTTGATAGCAACTAAAAAGAGGCAGACACTCAAGACAGATACTTGAGGGACCCATTCTCCTGGACTTGGGAGGAACCAACTTGCACGCAGAAGGAACGAAGAAAGAAAAATTTTTGAATAAAAATCGGGAGCAGGCCCATAAAACCCCACTCATGAATCGTGGTGAGGATGTCACCACGTTGTATCATATGCCTTCCGCATGTCAAGAAAGACAGCAACTAGATGCTGATGGCGGGCAAATGCCGTATGGGTGGCAGACTCCAGGCAGACCAGATTATCAGTGGCAGAGCGGTCCTTACGGAACCCATCCTGAGACAGAACCAGAAGGCCCCGAGACTCAAGTAGCCAACTCAACCTCCAGTTCACCATACATTCGAGCAACTTGCACAGAACGTTTGTGATGCTAATGGGGCAGTAGCTGTCCACCTCCAGTAGGTTCTTGCCAGGCTTCAACACTGGGATGAAAATGCTTTCCCGCCATTGAGACAGGAACTCAACCTCAACCCTGATACAGTCGAAAAGGTCTAGGAAGTGTCGCTGGCAGTCCACCAAGAGGTGTTTGAGTATCTGATAGTGGATGCGATCCGACCTGGGAGTGATTTCAGGGCAAGCAGCTTGGGCACTTTGGAATTCCCTCTCACTGAATGTAGTATTGTGCGATTCAGGGTGGTGCGTGGGAGAGGTACTGATGCTAATGGTGGAGACATACCATTCCCAGCACACCTGCTTCCATTGGTGAATATGGCATCGGGCTTGGGCATGGAGCTGCTTAAAGGTAAGGAAGTGTTCCAGTGTTGGTGCCCCTTATGATGTTGGGGGGCCCACCTGCCATCTCTAATCGTCTCAGCCATCTCCAGTGACCACCAAGGCACAGTCCTCTGCCGAGGGGACCCGGAAGAACAGGGAATTGCACATTCCACTGCAGAAACAATCCCAGCGGTTAACGTGCGAACCACCACATCAGTAGTGTTGTGAGAAAGAGGCTCACTACTAGCAATGGAGGCGAATGAGTCCCAGACAGCCTTAGTCAAAGCCCATCTGGGGTGGCGCCCAGAAGAGGGACGCTGTGGCAATGACAGAAAGATTGGAAAGTGGTCACTATCACACAAGCCGTCATGCACACTCCATTGGACAGGTGGTAGAAGACTAGCGCTGCAGACTGAAAGGTCTATGCCTGAGTACGTGCCATGTGCCACACTGAAATAGGTGGAGGCACCATTATTTAAGAGGGAAGGTCGAGCTGTGCAAACAATTGCTCAACGACAGTGCCTCAGCCTGTTGCCACCAATCCACGCCACAAAGGGTCATGGGCATTAAAGTCGCCCAGTAATGTAAAAGGTGGTGGCAGTTGGGCTATCAGCTCACGCAATACATGCTGTGGGACATCACCATCCGGTGGAAGGTAGAGACTGCAGACAGTAACAGCCTGAGGCGCCTACATCCTAACAGCGACAGCTTCTACAGGTTTTTGAAGAGGGACACTCTTGCTGTCAAGAGAGTTAAGGATGTAGACACAGACCCATCTACCCTCTCATAAGCTGCCCAATTCTTATTATAAAACAGCCACGGAGGCTGGGGATTTGCTTCGCTGGAAACCAAGAAGAAAGGCTGAAGGCTGAGAAGTTGTCGGAGTTCAGCAAGGTGGTGGAAAAAACCGCCGCAATTCCACTGGAGAATGACACTGTCTGCAGCCGAAAAAGGCGTGAAGGGACCGAGGAGGCATGTTACACTGCTGGGTCACCTGATGCCACCAATTTAGTACCTGTGCAATCCACATCCATTGTGTCTGAGGGCCTGGCGAGATCTAGGTCCTCAGCGGACACCAGAATCTCCACCTCCTCCTCAGATGCAGAGCTTGTTTGTAGTGGTGGGCGCGAAGAAGTCCACAGTCGGCGCTGGAAGCGACACTCCATAGTGCATGGGGGAAACCGCATCCAGGAATGTATCCTCGTCCAAGAGATGGGTGCCACGGCAAGTACCTTAGTCTCAGAGGTCTTCTTGGACTTGTCTCGCTGCTCCCTTGGTTTCTCTGGCTGGGAGGACTTCACTGGGTCAGTCTCCGTAACAGGAGGATAGTGAAACCGTATGACCAGGTGCTTTTGGGCACTTCAGCCACTAGCAGGCGTCACCTTTCCCACGGGTGGAAACATGGGACCCCTTCCAAGCGAGAGGATTCTAAGAAGGGGAACGCTTCTCCAAGTTAGAACTGGGGACGGACGTCGCCGATGGTAGGGTGGGGGGGGGGGGGGGGTGTTGCTCCTGAAGTAGGTGGTGTGGGAGCAACAGGATGGGAATTGCCCCCACCGTCAAGGGGGGAGGGGGGCAGGTGTAGTCTTCCAGCTCTCAGGTGACTGGGGTAGGTGGAGCTGACAGGGCTAGAACAGTTGTAGCAACGGCAGAAGAGGTGGTCAGATGAACAGGATGGAGGCATTCAAACTTATGCTTAGATTTAGTGTAGGTCAGTCGGTCCAGGGTCTTATATTCCATGATTCTCTTCTCTTTTTCTCAAAATCTGCAGTCTGGTGAGCAAAGTCAATGATGCTCTCACAGATTGGAGGTGGGGCACATGGACTATGGGGATGTGATGGGTGTCCGCAATCTCGATATGTGAGACTGGAAGTACACCAGTAAGACATATGGCCAAACTTTCAGCATTTAAAACACCGAATGGGGGAGGGATATATAGCTTTACAGTACAGCGGTAAACCATCACCTTGACCTTTTCGGGTAATGGGTCACCCCCGAAGGGCAAGATGAAGGCACCAGTGGCAACCTGATTATCCCTCAGACCCCGATGGATGCGTCTGACGAAGTTAACACCTCGTCATTCTAGGTTCGCACCCAGTTCATCAGACTATGAAAGAAGATCCCTGTAGAATATAAAATCCTCGATCATATTCAAGCCGTTATGGAGCGTGATGGAAGTAGAAACATCCCCTGGCTTGTAAGAGGTGACGAGCGCCTGTGATAGGGCATGCTGTTTTGATCAAGACTGACCCAGAGCGCATTTTGTACAAACGCTCCACCTCCAAATGTCCTAAATGCTCTACAAAGAACTGAGGCTTGATCGTCATGAAAGAGTCCCCATCAACCCTCATACAAACCAGGTATCAGGGCGCATAAGTCCCACTGCCACCCTTAGCCTTTCGCTCCTCCCATGATGTGGGCAGGGAGGGGAATGATTTGCAGTCATACTTCTGTGTAATTACAATGAAATGAACACCCTTAGCTGCTTACAGGCGTTCACATACGTCAACATGTCCGAAAGAACAGATACAATCTTAGTATATACATAGTTACGGCTCACCGGCCACTTGACCATCTCCTCCTCCTGAGCGAATGCACAAACAGTGCACGAACTGTTACAGGAATCGGCAACTCGCCGCGAGTAATGAGTATAATGGGTGGGGGCACTATGAATGTAGTGCGGGGCAATACGTTGAGAATGTGGCTTTCGTAGAAGGCGTGCCAGAGATAAATCCCTGCAGTCGCACCATCCTCTGTGTCCTCTGTGGCTCAGATGGATAGAGCGTCTGCCATGTAGGCAGGAGATCCCAGGTTAGTGTCCCGGTCGGGGCACACATTTTCATCTGTCCCCGTTGAAGTATGTTAACGCCTGTAAGCAGCTAAGGGTGTTCATTTCATTGTAATTTCATTCTAACAAGCTGCATGGTCACTGATGGTATCGGTTCTTTTGAACATGTCCGAAAGAACAGATACCATCTTAGTATATATACTTCTGTGTGTTGAATTGAGCACTTAGAGACTGCTGGTGGCTGGCCACCAGCAAGATATGATCTACCACACTTCATCGTAGGTCATCCACCCTGATGCCACTCACTCCGACCAAGGGCCTTCCCCACGGGCGCCACCCACCCTCAGCGAGGGCCACCTGGTGGGATGGCCATTGCTGGGAGTCCCAATGCCCCAGGGGGATGGGCATCTACTCCTTGGCATACATGGGGAGTTAATGGCACAGGCATCAGCAGAGCCATCCCTGTGTTGTTGGCGGGCTACAACCAACAGGGTACATGGGAGAACCATCACACCGGACTGGCTACCGTGCTGGGTATCAGGCGCAAAGAAGTCAACGGTCGTCGTCGGCGCCGAAAGCGACACTCCATAGTGCATGGGGGAAATCGCATCCAGGAATGTATCCTTGCCCAAGAGATAGAGAATGAGCAGGTGTGCGTTGCGACGACGAGAAAGGGGGCTGAATATCTAAACGCACTATGGACACAAGACACCATTTGAGGTGACCTTGCCTAATTGGCTCACTCTACGGAATAATTTGGAAATGTGGAGGTCAAACCCCACTGAGGGCCATTACATAAAGACCGAAACGTATGAGGATCCTTCTCGTCACCCTTTACGACAGGCAGCAATACCACAGGCCTATTCTAACCCACGGATTCGCAGGGGGATCAACCATTTGTGCGTATTCTGTTGTAGCTAGAGCGAACTGAATACTCACCTATCTCACCACCCTCTCCTCATCCAGTCAGGACCACAAAACATTACAAGAGGGTACAGCAAAAACAGCTACGGTCTGTTCCCCAAAAAAATGTGACAGCTCTCTCCTTGGATAGCAACTCCGTTACCATTTATAAGACTTCGTATAGAGCCACAAATCTGAACTTTATGAAACTCTAGGGGATGAAACGGGAATATTCCTTGATGTCCCACAAACTCATTTTTTCCACCCAAATTGGCACAGAAAAAGATGTGTTGCATTACTTATTGGAAACCCCCTCGTAAATACTTAATAATTTGGGTTTTATAGAGACATTTTTAACAATTTCTGAAGGACGAAATTCATTACGATCTTGGAGCTTTACTAAATTTGTGAAATTTATTCACGGTTGTGGAATCTGACATTAAATGTTGAGATATTATCTATTGGTGGCCTTTAAATTTGTGCCAGACAGGACTCAAACCAGGACTTCTCACTCATGACAAGCGGGAAATCTGAGCCCCCACCTACAACAATTTTTCATGTGTCAGCAACAGGTAAAATCTTATCTTACGCACCTAACGGCAGAAAGGTTCCACAATTGTGAATAAATTTCATAAATTTTTAGTAAAATTTGTTTAAACTCAAAAGCATTACAACTTTATTTTTATGCAATATCGGTAACTAAGGACGTATATTTTCAATGCATGTGACATAATTAGAAAAAATGTGCATTTTTACAAAAATTATTGTATGTATATTAATTAGCTTGTAACTGATTGGTTTTGTTTAAATTGCCAGATATATGAAGTGAATGAAAAAAAATAAATGGGAGAAAAGCTTATTGTGAGGTTGTGACTTGTACTTTCAGGGCTGTGCGCTGCTCTGAGGAAGTAACCATTGTCTGATGGGAAGCCATGCTGATGAAAGGAAATTACATCAACACAGCTTCTGTCTCTGGTTACCTCAGGTGGTTTCTTACTGTCACTGTGCATCTGAGTATTCAGTTGCATGCCTCCATACAGTGGAATAGGTGCGAGGGGGTTACTAAATATCAAGTTGGTTACTGCATCCTTTTGACTTCATTTCAGTTTGTCATCTCTTCTTTGTTAACCGTTCATAGGATTTAAAATTACTCCTGATCTGATGATTGTAGACTATGTACTCACTGAGGCTGTCGTTGGTTGGTTGAGGTTTAAGGGACCAAACAGCAAGGTCATCAGTCCCTAGTTTCAAATATGCGCCATTCGGCTAATGGGACAACTCAGTAAAGTCAGAACAATAAAACGGAAAAAGGGAAAAAACGCAAAAAGGCAGTCATTTTGTCATTGGTAAGAAACAAAATGAGGGAAGTCGGCAAGAGAACGAACCCAACACTATGCTGAAGCAGCATAGGCAAGACCACCTGTGACTTAAAAGGTACAACTGATATAATGTAGAAAGTACGTATGGGAATGGAAAGACTAACCAAGTCTCAAAAAAAAGAGGGTAAAAACAGAGTAAAAGGGGAAGAAAAGAGGAATTCGGTCAGGGAGGTGAATCAGAAATCTCCGAACACTGCTTACAGTGGGAGACACCCAAACACTCACCGCCCTGCCCCAACACCAGAGAGAGATTAAAACCTTAAAACTGAGAATAAAAACCACTTTCCCAGAGGAAACCGAGAACCAGAGAGACCATCCAGGAATCGTCAGCCAACATCAAAGGTGAAGTGTGGGGGAGCCTGTACTTAGCACGCAGAGCCAAAAGAAGGGGGCATTCAACCAAAATGTGGGCTACTGACTGGAAGGCTCCACAACCACATAGTGGAGGTGGCTCATCATGCAAAAGAACACCATGGATCAACCGAGTATGGCAAATGCGGAGACGACACAGTGTGGTCGAGTCCTTTCGGGAGATGCGAAAGGAAGAACGCCACGGGCCTGGTGTCACCTTAATTGCACAAAGTTTATTAGACAGGGGAGTAGCCTCCCAAGAATTGGCCCATGACTGTGCGAAGTGGGATTTGATGTGAAGCCGTAAATCCGCTGCAGGAGGGGTTACAGAAAATGGGTGGTAAGTAACTGCTCCCCCAGCCAAACGATCAGCGAGCTCATTACCCGGGATACCCACATGGCCAGGGACCCAAAGGAAGTCAATAGAACAAGCAGCACGGTGAATATCAGCGAGATGGTCATGGAAGGCAGAGACCAAGGGATGGCGCGAAAAACACCGGTCAATAGCAAGAAGGCCACTCATCGAGTCCGTGCATAACAAAACGCGGTTGTGTTGGGACTGTTTAATAAAGGTAAGGGCCTGGGAAATTGCCATCAACTCCGCAGTAAACACCCCACATGTAGGTGGCAGCAGATGACTTTCCGTTCCAACAGAGGACGTGAAGGCATACCCAACACGATCAGCAGATTTAGAGCCATCAGTGAAAAAAACAACAGCATCCCGAAACTCCCACAAAATTTGGCGGAAAAAGTAACGGAACACCACCGGGGGGATGGAATCTTTCGGACCGCGGCAGAGATCCATCCGAATTCGAGGCCGAGGAACTAACCAAGGAGGGGTGGAGGGAAGGGAGCGAGGAAGACAGGACAAAGAAGGAAGCTGAAAATCACGGCAAAGAGACGCAAGGCGCAGCCCAACCGATAAACCCGCCCGAGGGCGGGAGTCGGGTGGGCGACGTCCATGGTCTGGGAATAGGATAGAATAGGAAGGATGAGTGGGAGAGGAACGGATAGTGAGAGCGTAAGACACCAGATGCTGGGACCGCCGAACAGAAAAGGGGGGGGGGGGAATCCCAGCTTCAACCAGGAGACTATCAACAGGGCTAGTAGGGAAGGCACCGGTGGCCAAACGGATACCACGATAGTGGACTGGATCCAGCACGTGCAGTGTGGAAGGAGCAGCTGAACCATAAACTTTACAACCATAGTCCAAGCGAGACAGAACTAGAGCACGATAAAGACTGAGGAGGAGGGAACGGTCCGCACCCCAAGACGAGTGGGCTAGGAAGCGAAGGACATTGAGTTTACGGAAACATCCTACCTTCAGGTGTCTGATAAGGGGCAGCCAAGTGAGCGTGTTGTCGAAAAGAAGACCCAGAAAACGAAACCGTGGGACCACAGGCAATCGTTGTGCAGCGAGATAGAGCTCTGGATCAGGGTGGATCGTAGTACGGCGACAGAAGTGGACCACTCGCGATTTTAAAGGAGAGAATTGAAACCCGTGTGAGAGGGTGCATGCAGAGACACGCCGTATAGCTACCTGGAGCTGCCGCTCTGCAGATGCCATCGAGGAGGAACTAACCCAAATGCAGAAATCATCCACATACAGGGCAGGGGCGACCAAGGGACCGACAGAGGCCACAAGTCCATCGATAGCAATGAGGAAAAGAAGGACACTCAAGACAGAACCCTGTGGGATGCCAGTCTCCTGGGTCCGTGGAGAACTAAAAGCAGTACCAACTCGAACTCTGAATGACCGATGGATCAGGAACTGGCGGATAAAAATCGGTAGTGGGCCCCAAAGACCCCACTGATGAAGGGTAAGTAAGATGAGATGGCGCCAGGCCGTGTCATAGGCCTTGCGAAGGTCAAAAAACACTGCAACCAAATGGCGGCGGTGGGAAAAAGCCTGCCGAACTGCGGATTCCAAGCGAAGTAAATGATCGATTGAAGACCGTCCCTCTCGAAAGCCACACTGGTAAGGCGACAAGAGATCCCGAGATTCGAGGACCCAATTGAGCCGACGGGCTACCATCCATTCAAGTAACTCACAAACAACATTGAAGACCCAGGAATTGGCCGATAGCTGTCAACAGATAGGGGGTTCTTACCAGGCTTAAGGACAGGAACCACAATGCTATCCCTCCACTGAGAAGGGAAGTCACCCTGGAGCCAGATACGGTTAAACACCCGAAGAAGATGTTGCCGTTGTGGAGTACTGAGATGTTGAAGCAGTTGGTTATGAATGGAATCTGGGCCAGGGGCCGTATCATGAGAAGAAGATAGAGCAGAAAGAAATTCCCATTCAGTAAAAGGTTCGTTGTAAGATTCTGACTCACAAGGGGTGAAACATAAGGTGGAAGCTTCAGCCAGCTGTTTTTGATGAAGGAAAGCAGCTGGATAGGAGGCCGACGCTGACGCCACTGCAAAATGGGTCGCAAGATGTTCTGCAAGAACTAATGGGTCCGTACAAATGCCATCTGGGAGGTGAAGGCCTGGGAGGGTGGACTGCCGATGGCAACCTTGGAGAGAGCGAAGTGTAGCCCATACCCGTGACAGAGGGACAGTAGAACCAAGGGAAGAAACGAATCGTTCCAAACATATCCGCTTACCCTGTTTGATTAAGTAACGGGCTTTAGCACGGAGGCGTTTAAAGGTAGTAAGGCTGGCTACGGATGGGTGCCTCTTAAAGTGTTGCAAAGCTCGACGGCGATCACGGATGGCAATGGCAATGGCCGTACTCCACCACGGGACTTTCCGGCGACGAAATGGTCCAGATGAGCGCGGGACAGCAAGGCTAGCAGCGCGAACAATCGCGTCAGACACGTCACGTAGGACGTCATCAATACAACCCGACAAAGAGGGAGAAAACTCGACCTGCGCAGTGTATAGAGGCCAATCGGGGCGTTGGAAAGACCACCGAGGTGACCTGTCCATCGGGGAGCGGGAAGGGAGCGTGATAATCAACGGAAAATGGTCACTATCACGAAGGTGGTCGTGTGGCGACCAGTGTAATGAAGGGAGGAGAGAGGGAGAAGAAAGAGAAAGATCAATGGCAGAAAAGGTAACATGACCAGCACCAAAATGAGTAGGGGAGCCATCATTAAGAAGGCACAGGTCGTGGTCTGCAATAAATTGGTCTATAAGAAGACCTCGTCTAGATGGAAAGGCACTGCCCCACAAAGGATGATGAGCATTAAAATCCCCAAGGAGGAGGAAGGGAGGAGGAAGGGAGGAGGAAGTTGCCGAAGGAGGGTGGTTAAGGCAGCAGGTGTAAGTGTCCTGTCAGCAGGGAGATAAAGATTGCAAACTGTGACTGCAGAGTCTAAGTGGACCCTAACAGCAACCGCTTCCAATGTAGTTTGGAGAGGAATCCACGTGCTAGCAATGTCTGTACGGACCAACGTACGAACGCCACCAGAAGCCCGCAAGGGTCCGACCCGATTTCGACAGAAAACACGGAACCCACGGAGGGTCGGTGAGAGCATCAGTAAAATCAGATTCCTGGAGAACCACACAAGCTGCAGAGTAGGACGAAAGAAGGGATTTCAATTCCGGAAGGTGACGATAGTATCCATTACAATTCCATTGGAGAACCACAGAACGATGGTTTAAATGAGGGCTGAACACGGTAAATCCAGTCATACCGCCGGGTCCCCCCCCTTCACCGACAAGGAGGGGGCGACATCCATGAACGACAGGTCAGAATCCGGTTGTGAAGTCGGGGAAGGGACCTCCGGTGACACCAGAGGCTCTTTGCCCCTGGACTTACGTTTCTTCTTTTTTTCAGGCTGAGATTGAGGAGGACTGTGTGGCATAAAGGAGCCAGCTGCAGCAAGATCATCAACATAAAGAGACTGGGCGACCTGGGGGGCGACAGACCGCGGCTCTCGCGGTCGTCGCGCGGCAGCAGACCGTTGGCCTGGAAGGTGCCGGGAAGGGGCATCCCGGGAGAGGCGCCCTTGACGGGCAGACGCTGAAGGAGTGGGACACTTCTCCGGCTGGGGAGGGGGAGCAGCGCCCATAGGAGAAGGTGTGGGAGCCGCAGGGGAGGGGGGGGAGGAGAGGGGTCCGGGATGGGGATAAGGAAGGGGGAGGAAGGGGTGAAGATGTAACCAAGGCGTAACTAGATGTCATGGACACCGGGTGCAGTCGTGCATATTTCTTACGGGCCTCTGTGCAGATTAACCGATCGAGGGACTTATACTCCTGTTTCTTTTTTTCATTCTTATATACTGGGCAATCTGGTGAACGTAGAGAATGACTACTATGACAATTTACACATACAGGAGGGGGAACACAGGGACTCCCCTCATGGAGTGGACGTCCACAGTCACCACAGAGAGGGGCCTGGGAACAGCGGAAAGACATGTGGCCAAAACGCAAGCACTTGAAACACCTCATAGGAGGTGGGATGTACGGCTTCACATCACAGCGATAGACCATAATCTTAACTTTCTCAGGGAGGGTATCCCCTTCAAAGACCAGGAGAAAGGCACCAGTATCAATACGATTATCTTTAGGACCCTTCTGAACACGCCGAACAAAGTGAACACCCCGCCGTCCGAGATTGTCCCGAAGTTCCTCATCAGTTTGAAGGATGAGGTCCCTGTGAAAAATCACACCTTGTACCATATTTAGAGACTGGTGAGGGGTAATGGACACAGGAATTGTGCCAAGATGGGTACAGGCACAAAGGGCCGCAGACTGGGCAGCTGAAGCAGTTTTTATCAGCAACGAACCCGGCCGCATCTTGCTCAGGGAGTCCACTTCGCCGAACTTGTCTTCAATGTGTTCCACAAAGAATAAAGGTTTGACACTGGTGAAAGTATCTCCATCAGTCCTGGTGCAAACTAGATAACGGGGGAAGGTTTTGCCCCTAGACGACGGGCCTGACCCTCTTCCCAGGGGGTAGCCATGGAAGGGAAGGCCGAAGGGGCAAGAGAAGCAGCACTCGAATCAGTTCCACGCGGAGAGACGACCACAGAAGAACGGCCAGAGTTCTGGACCCGTATGCGTTTGATCTGCATAGCGTCCGCCCTGATACCACCCACTCTGATCAGGGGCTCTCCTTACAGGCGCCAGCCAGCCACAGCAAGGGCCGTCTGGCACGGCGGCCATTGCCGGGAGTTCCGATGCTCCAGGACGATGAGCGAGGCATGCATGAGGAGGTCACAGCTCAGGTATCAGGAGTGTGATCCCTGTGTGTTCAGGGGGCTCAACCAAAAGGGTACATAGCGACCCCACCACACGGACTGGCTACCGTGCTGGCTATGCACCCTAGTATCAGACAACGACGTGAAAGAAAAGGTGGAATGTACTAGGAGGGCACACGTTGGAGACACTAGGTAAGGTGCTGTTCCCCAAATGGCTCACACTACGGAGGGGAAATTTTGTAATGGAGGTCAAACCCCAGAGGGGGACCAAGGAATGCCAAAAGGAGGAGATGATTACGCAACGAAGCCGGAGTGTAAAACCAACAGAACCAGGAGGATAGTGGGGCCAACATAAGCAAGGACACCAAGAGAGGGAGAGGAGGGGGCGAGGGGAAAGGAGCAAGGAGGGGAAATGAGGGGAAGGGAAAGGAAATGCAGCCCTGGAGAGAAAGAAGGCTGCAGTGGCTCGGGGCCCCATGCTCGCCACGCACGTATCCACAAAAGAGTTGTGGACCCCCTGGGGCGTGAGGTTGTCATGCTTTGTGTGTAGGAGTGTAGGTTACATTACCCGTATAAAAATGTAAACTGTGTCACTTGTATTTAGGGTCAATATATGTATCACTGAAAGCATAAATGGGAGCAGATTACGCATGCACGCACGCACGCGCGCGCGCGCGCTAAACATACAAAAAGTAGACACACACAACTTACAGAGATGCAGCACCTCCAGCGAATTTGAGCAATGCCGCAAGAACGCCAGTTTATCCAGTCTGGGGCACACAATTTCAAGAGTGTGCAACCGGTCGAATCCCTCCAGTGTGTCGAGGCAGTCCGCCGACAGGAGGTCTGCGCAGATGAACAGCCCTGTGAGATTCGGGCAGTGCTGCAGAGCAGACCTGATCACGTGCTCAGCTCTGAAAACAGGAGGGTCTGCTACGTTGACTGGCGGCACCCTGAGGATCTGCAGGTTCTGTAGTGCCGCTAAGTCTACAGACGACTCAGAGGACAGGATGTTACTCAAGATGTCTCCTCTCGCCAGCAAAAAGTCGCAAGTCAATTTCGGAAACTCCTCTAAGCCTCTGGTGTCAGTCAGTGACAGCGTCATTTGTGGGTAGTCAAACTGGATTGCGAACTGGTCAGCCAGCTCGACGATGAGGTGCTGCAGCGGCGGCAGGATGCGCAGGACGGCACGGGTCTCTGCAGATTGGCTCGGTCTTCTGTTGGTGGTGTACGTCTTGCCCTTCCACAGGTGTGTGGAGCCCGTCACAATTCCGTGCCACTGGCTGGACGCTGCAGCGTACCGGGCCAGCTCTGGGACCGGCAGGAGGGAAAAGCTGGAGACCAGCATGTCGTACGATGAGTTGTCCATCCCAGCCATCCCTGCCATCGCTGTTGCTGCTGCTGCCGCCTCTGTCAACACACACAAATTTACCGGCTATTCATAAGAGTAAGAAAGCTTCATTACAGATTTTAATTATATCTGTTCGTTTAAAGTATGTACCTGAATGTCAATCAATAATACATTAAAGCTAAGCTGTATTGCTGTTCAGTCTGTAGAATCTCTCCATACTTGTCTACCCGGTATGAATCTCACTACTTCTTACAGGGTGCCAGAGACACCTCACTTCATTTTGTACATCTGGGTAAACACATATTCGTTTCATTGGTTCTCTGCCTTCAAGCTGACGAAAACCTTTGTTGCCACTTTTGTATTTTTGCTTTCTTTACATATTGTGTTATTTCAGTTTTGAAACTGTGGTAGATCTAAGTGGATACAGTTACTAAATCTAGAAGCGATTTGTGGCACACTTCTTTGAGAGTGCTCAGAGGTTCACAGGCAGAGCTGATAGTGACGGGCACAGTGGGCAGTGCTTTCAGGTCGCTTTGGCAGGGTCGCACTAGCAAGGTAGCGCGGCTTTTTTTGCAGGCAGTGACGAAGACCTGCCGCACAGCGGTCGAGGGAAAAAACAAGGAAAAAGAAAAAAGAAAAAAACTACGGAGGATGTGTGAAGCCTTCACTCAGTCGACTGCGCAGTCTGCAGTGAAATCTATTTTGAAAGTGGCGGCTGAACGTCAGGTCCTGCTGTCAACGTCTGGCTATTAAGAGAGGGTTGAAAACTGAAGAACATGGGCCATTTGTAAGAGTATTAATCAATGAATTATTTGACAACATGGAGCACTTAGTTGCAGATTGCTGTGCTTTGTTACCACAGTTACCATATGCGTATTCCTCTCCAGAGTATTATTTTCTGACTCTCAAGCACCGAAGTAAGGGGACGAATGACCTCGTTCTCTTGCACGCTATTGCAAGTGGGAAGAGTGAAAGTTACCCTTGCGCTTGTTGCATGCGCTATGGAGGAATAAGCTTTCAGAAATATCAGTTATGCCAAACAGGGACCCTTCCAATGCAAATAGAGTACTGAAAGTAGGGATATGTTTTCATTACTTTTCATTGGTGCCATCCATGTAGAGAGCAAAAATTTCAACATACTGGATAGTTATTACCTAAAACTAGAAAAAAAAATCAGTTCAGGATAAGAAACCTGTTGAGTTTCAACGCGAAAGTATGTACCAAATTCGTTCAGCATGCAATCAGCAACCTGTAAGTAGTGCAGTTACATACTGTCAACTCATGTTTTATGGTAATGATAAAGAGCACCTCGTAATTTGTATTTTTCTTGCAGATAACGTTCTGGAACACACACTGGTGAAGTCTATTACAGTTTAATCCACTAAAAGCTGCAGAACTCCCATAAGCAATCATATAAAACTTCAGTGTTCTGACAGAAAATTTACTGCAAATGTCAGCTAGGTTCAGTCGAAAGATGCCGACTCATACCGTGAAATTGGACAACGAGGGTGTGGTGGCAACTTTTTATTCTGCAGAACTTCATAACAATGTGAAAGCTTACATAAACAAGAGGAAATAATTAAAATCTTCATGTACTCCAGTTACATTATGCCAGGCAGTAGTAAAGAACTGGTAGCCATATAAGGAGGCCTTACCCGAACGTTTAATGACGAATGTGATGGGGGATGCACAATGTGTATGACAATATCCAAAATAATCTAGAAGCAGACTTTATGACAGAAATTGTGCATTAATGTGTGACAATTTACACAAATGCATCGTACCAGACACGGGAAAAGAATTAAGGTCTTTGTTAGAGCAGTTTATCTATCTTACCATATGTAAAAGGCTTAGAAATAAATTAATAAAGAACAAGAAGCAATGCTTCTACTTCCCCTATAAAATCTTCTGCAGCGTAGTGTAATCGTGCTTTCAGCAACATTTCAGCATGGACGAAGACGTTTATTTGCAACCAGCTTATTAAATGCTATTAAAAAAGTAGCTTATAGAAATGGCTGTTTCGTACCTGAAATTATAGGCTCAATTTTACGTCTCTCAGGTTGCGCTAAAACAGGTATTACAACTCTTCTGTTAACCCACTCAGAAGGACTCCACACTGAAAATGTACACTTTTTTGAACCACTATTCCAACCTAAATAGGTTCTATTAAACGAGACGCTGGGACGTACGGAAGGTGTAACGTAAAAATAATATAGTGATAACATATCACTAACACGGCTAGATGAGGTACAACAGAGTGGGTTCATTATTTTCGATACCATACCTTGCCAGAAGCAGGACCAGATAAGAAATTAGTTCTGGTTTAGTGGGCAATCGAAGTAATTTGTATTTTTCGCCATGCTAATCAGCCCCTATAGAGTAGATGTATAACCAAAATACCACTTTCAAACAGGATGACACGGAGCACATTTACGAAGGCCATGTTGATACAGAAACCTCTTTTAGTGAATCCATGAGCACTTGAGCCGACTGCTGGAATCATAATAAGTACAGATTTTTATTGTGTGTAGCACATCCCGTCACTATTTGATCTTGGTTGCGATGTCAGGCGTGACAGACCACGTGCAGTCTCCATCTCTGCACTGCTGATTGGCTGTCTCGAGCAGGCACTTAATGGCACCACCGCTTCCCCTCGACGCTGACCCATCAAAGCTTGTCAAACGTGAGCACTGGTGCTTACAGAGTAGTGGGGTGGTGACCACTGTCACGTGTGGTCGTGATCCTATGATCACCTGTTGGCAATTGTTAACATCAGGGACGATAGCGAGCTTTAGTGTTTTTATCGCTCACAGTATGCTCAAGAGTTGTTAAGAAAACGCGCCAGGGAAGTGTTGTGTTTTTAGAGATGGGTGGTGGTCGCAGGGGCGCAAGGTTGCAGATCGCGATAATATCTTGAGAAGTGTGTAAGCTGCCAAGAGGAGTAATTATTTATCGCTAATATTGGATTAAATGATAAAATGTGATTGGCATTAACAATTTCATTCTACGTCTTATGAAGCACATTCTCTTGTGGAATGTTATTTAAATCCGCTTCGTGCATATTTCCAGCAGTGTAGGGCAAGACCAGCAATACAGGAATAAATTAATAGTGGCCTTTTAAATAAAATTGCGTGCTGCAGCCTGAACACGCATCCTTTTGTGTTCACCAGTGCGCATCCTAGGCACACACCTCGCGCACAGGAAACGGCACTAGGGGACCTCACAAATAACGGTACGACACTCAGTTCCCTGGCTAAGGCTTCTGCAGAAACACGCCGGTTCTCGTGACAGCACGTCCCACATTCTAGTCAGCAATGGCCGAGTCGGTTATCTGTGACTGGCTTGCATCCACTTTTAAAGATATCTACTCCTTTCATCTCACTAATGTAGTTCTCTCCATACCTTTGCGACATCTTGCTATCAATTTGTCGAAGTTTTACGCCCTCCGACCACAAAAATGGTATTACCGCTCGCTGTACCTCTACGGTGCAACATCTAGGGACGCGGCCATTTTCTTTCAACTGCCTTTCCTATTCAGCTTGTGTTCGATCAGTCGGCTTATGCCGGAACTTTCTCAAAGCTTCCGTGTTCACTTTCAAGGAGTTTCAAATACCTGACGTGCTTATTGCATTTAATACTGACAGTTTGCTGTTACTTTTGAATTGCTCTCGTATAAAGAAATTAAATACGAGTAAGTATGTATTAGTTGTGATCGAAGCAGACGAAATGAATTAAAATTTTTGCTGCGAGCGGGACTCTAACCTGGGACTTCTTGCTTCTTTTTTTTTCATTTTGTTCATTGTTGATCGTCGTGTGTGGTCGTTGCGGTCAATTTCTAGGCAGAAATGGTAACCAATACACCACCGCCGTACGAGGTTCAACATTGCTGCACCAACTACTGAGTGTCCACCCCAACACAGACTTGCCAATATCGGAGAGCCCTCGCAGTAGTGACAATATGTAAGGGAAAAATGAATTGAAGTTTGTGTTTGGGAGGGCACTGAGCTTTGGTAGTTCTTGCAGCAATGATGACCCTCGTACTGTGGTGGTGTAATGGTTAGCATTTCTGCCTAGCAAGCACGCCGGCACGGTAGCTCAGCGTGTTCGGTCAGAGGGCCAGCTGCCCTCTAATTAAAAAAACTGAGTTAATGGATCAACAACGAACTGAAACGGGTGTCTTTCGACGTCCGCCTAGAGCAGATACAACGAACGAAAACGAACAAAATGAGATTTAATAAAAAAAATAAAAAAGCAAGCAAGACCCGGGTTCGAGTTCCGGCCGCAGCACAAATTTTATTTCGTCTGCTTCGATCATTATCGTAGATAATAGAGACTTAAATGTCTCGGGGAAACAATTATAAGCTCTTATAGATTACCAGCTATTTAAGTTAGAGGCCTACTGTAAAGTTACGGCTTTCAGAAAGAGGCCGAGACGGCCATGATATTTTGAAGATAACTTTCAGATGGTACAGAGAGGGAGAGAGTAATTGAGGCAGCGACAATACTTGGAGAGGGAGAGGTGGCAGGAAGTGCTCAGGGCACACGCTGCTCTGCCGGGCGCAGTTCCCGGCCGAGTCCAGGGCAGTGCCCTCCATGGGGGAAGGGGGGGTCTTCTCCGAAACGTCGCTGCTGGTCGGGCAGGAACTTCATCAAGAGGAGGGAGGTTTTCGAATGGACAGCATAACCCTGGAATCGGACTGTGCCGTGAAAATCACGACTGCTAAACCTACAAGTAATTAGCACAGTGAACAGTCAGTTTTTTTTTCCTTTTTTTTGAGATCAGTCTTCTGACTGGTTTGATGCGGTCCGTCGGGAGTTGTTCTCCTGTGACAACCTTTTCAGTTCAAAGTAGCACCTGTAACCTACGTCCTGAGTTATCTGCTGGATATCTTCCAATCTCTGACTTCGCCTACAGTTTCCTACGCACCCGAAGGACGACTCGAACTTCCGACGGGGGCTTTCCTCTAATTCATGGACGTTTATTCCTTGATGCCTAAGCAGATGCCCTACCATACTATGCCTTCTTCTTGTCAGTTTCTTCCCTATATTCCTTGCCTCTCCGATTCCGTGGTGAACCCCCTCAATTCCTTACCTTACCAGTTCACCTGTCTTTCAACGTTCTTCTGTAGCACCACATCTCGAATGCTTCGACTCTCTTCTACTCCGGTTTCGCCAAGGTTCACATTTCAATACCAAGCAATAGTGTGCTCTAAAGGTTCTTTCTCAGAAATTTACTCCTCCAATGAAGGCCTATGGTTGATACTAGCAGGCTTTCTTTGGCCAGGAATGCATTTCTTTCCAGTGCTAATCTGCTTTTCATGTCGTCCCTGTCCTTTCGTCATTGGTTATTTTGCGTCCTAGGTAATAAAATTTCTCAACTTCGTCTACTACTTCATCACCGACTCTGATGGTACGTTTCTCACTGTTTTCATTTCTTTTACTTATCATTACTTTCGTCTTCCTTCAGTTTACTCTCATTCCATACTTTGAACACATTAAACTGTTTATTCCATTAAGCTGGTAATTAATTCTACTTCACTTTTACTCAGGATAACAACGTTGTCACCGGCCGTAGTGGCCGTGCGGTTCTAGGCGCTACTGTCTGGAGCCGAGCGACCGTTACGGTCGCAGATTCGAATCCTGCCTCGGGCATGGATGTGTGTGATGTCCTTAGGTTAGTTAGGTTTAATTAGTTCTAAGTTCTAGGTGACTGATGACCTCAGAAGTTAAGTCGCATAGTGCTCAGAGCCATTTGAGCCAACAACGTTGTCAGCGAATCTTATCACTGCTATCCTTTCATCTTCTATTTTAATTCCACTCTTTAAGCTCTTATTTCTATCATCACCTCCTCGTTGTACAGATTGAACAGTAGGGGCGAAGGGCTGCATCCCTGTCTTACACCCTTTAATCCGAGCACTCCGTTCTTGCTCTTACACTCTTATTGTTAGTTCTTAGCTCTTTTACATATTGTATTTCACCTCTCTTTCCCCATAACTTACGCCTAATTTTCTCAGAATGTCGAACGTGTTTCACAATTTGACATTATAAAACACTTTTTCCAGTCGTGCTTCCATTATCAATCGCAACGTCAGAATTGCCCCTCTGCCACCTTTACCTATCCTTCAGCCAAAATGATCGTCATCCAACACATCCTTAATTTTCTTTTCCATTCTTCTGTATATTACTCTATCAGCAACTTGGATGCATGAGTTGTTTAAGTTGATTGTGTACTTGAAGTCCTTGAAATTGTGTATATGATGTTTTCCGAAGTCAGATTGTATATCGCCAAACTCATATTCTACACAATGAAGTGAATAATCCTTTTGTTATTTGCCACAGTGATTTTAGAAATTCTGATGGAATGTTATCAATCCCTTCTGACTTATTCGTTCTTAAGAATTCCAAAGCTCTTTTAAATTCTGATTCTAAAACTGGATCACCTATCTTGTCTATATCGACTCCTGTTTCTTCTTCTATCGTATCAGACAGGTTTTCCCCATCATAGGGGCATTCAGTGTACTCTTTCCGCATATCCACTCTCTCTTCTGCATTTAACAGTGGAATTCCCCTTACACGGTTAATGTTATCGCGCATGCTTTTAATTTACTGTGAGGTTATTTTCACTTTTCTATATGCTGAGTCAGTCCTTGCGACAATCCTTTCTTTTTCGGTTTCTTCCATTTTTCCATACAGTCTGTTAGCGTTTCTTCCCTACAGCACCAATTTATTTCATTCCTAAGTGGCTCTTATTTCTGTATTCCTGAATTTCCGTAAAATTCATTTCTTTCCTTCCTTCCTTCCTTCATCGATCAACTGAACTATTTTTTGTGTTACCCTTTGTTTCTTCACAGTTACCATCTCTGTACCTACGTTTTTCTTTCCAGCTTTTGTGATTGTCGTTTTTAGAGGTGACCATTCCTCTTTACCTGAATTGCCTACTGAGGTACTCGTAATCGCAGTACCTATAGCCTCAGAACACTTCAACTGCATTTCATCATTCCTTAGTTCTTCCGTATCCCACATCTTTGAGCATTGATTCTTCCTAACCAGTCTCTTAAACGTCAGCCTATTCCTTATTTCTAATATTTTTATCTAAGTTTATATCTGCTCCTCTGTACTACAATCCAGTATCTTATTTCGGCATCTTTGCATGACCATGACGCAATATAACTGGATTCGACCCATATCTACGCGTTTTTCTAATATACCACCTGCTCTTCTATTATCAGCGAAAGAATGGAGGGACTGCTGTATCCGTTGAACCAAGGGATGGACCCGATAGGGAGCTCCAAGGCTCTGAAGAGCACTGAGTGAGTCAGAGCAGAGTACATACGATGAATGGCTGTCGCGGCGGGCATACTGAACGGCCTGATGGAGAGCAAAGAGCTTGGCCGTAAAGCTGGAACATTGGTCGAGGAGCCGGTATTTAAAGGTGGTGGCCCCGACGACAAAGGCACAGCCGACACCATCGTCAGTTTTGAAGCCATCGGTGTAAATAAAGGTGTGACCGGCAAGTCGAGCACGAAGTTCGACAAACCGTGAGCAATACACTGCAGCCGGAGTACCTTCCTTCGGGAGTGAGCTGAGGTCGAGATAAATACGAACCGGAGCCTGGAGCCAAGGTGGTGTCGGGCTCTCACCTCTCTGAAGGTGGTAGGGAGGGCAGGGCAAAATCCAATTGTCGAAGCAGGCGACGGAAGCGGACTCCGGGGGGCAGCAGGGCAGACACATACAACCCGTACTGACGGTCGAGAGAATCGGCGAAGGAGGACTGGTAAGAGGGGTGGTCGGGCATAGACAACAGCCGGCAGGCATACCGACACAGCAGTACGTCGCGCCGGTAGGTCAATGGTAATTTGGCAGCTTCAGCATAAAGACTCTCGACAGGACTAGTGTAGAAGGCTCCGGTCGGAAGACGTAGCCCCCAATGGTGGATGGAGTTGAGACGGCGTAAGAGGGATGGCTGTGCAGACGAGTAGACGAAGCTCCCATAATCCAGCTTCGATCGGACTATGGACCGATACAAGCGAAGCAGGACAGTGCGATCCGCTCCCCAAGATGAACCGCTAAGAACTCTGAGGACATTAAGGGAACGTGTACAACGGGCCGCCAAATAAGAGACATGCGGAGACCAACACAGTTTCCTGTCCAATGTGAGCCCTAGAAACTTAGTTGTGTCCACGAATGGGAGAACAACGGGACCGAGATGTAAGGATGGCGGAAGGAACGCTTTATATCGCCAAAAGTTGATACAAACCGTCTTCTCTTCAGAGAACCGGAAGCCATTTGCCACGCTCCATGAGTATAGGCTGTCTAGACAACGCTGAAGGCAGCGCTCCAGGAGGCATGTTCTCTGGGCACTGCTGTAGATCGCGAAGTCATCGACAAAGAGAGAGCCTGAGACATTAGGTGGAATGCAATCCATAATTGGATTGATCGTGATGGCAAAAAGGGCTACGCTCAAGACAGAGCCCTGAGGCACTCCGTTCTCCTGGAGGAAGACGTCGGACAATACGGAACCCACACGTACCCTAAACTTTCGATCCGTTAAAAAGGAATCAATGAAAAGGGGCAGGCGACCGCGTAGGCCCCACCTGTGCATAGTGTGGAGGATACCTCCTCTCCAACAGGTATCATAAGCCTTCTCCAAATCGAAGAACACGGATACCGTTTGGCGCCTTCGCAAAAAGGCGTTCATGACGAATGTCAACAAGGTCACAAGGTGGTCTACAGCTGAGTGGCGGCGACGAAAGCCGCATTGGACATTAGTAAGTAGCCATCGAGATTCAAGAATCCAAACTAACCAAGCATGAACCATGCGCTCCATCACCTTACAGACACAGCTTGTAAGAGAAATGGGGTGGTAACTAGAAGGAAGGTGTCTATCCTTCCCGGGTTTGGGTATAGGAACAACGACGGCGTCACGCCAATGCATGGGGACCTGACCTTCGGTCCAGACGCGATTGTAGGTACGAAGAAGGAAGCTTTTGTCCGCCGGAGAAAGGTGTGCCAGCATCTGAACGTGAATGGCATCTGGCCCCGGAGCAGAGGACTGGGACAGTGCAAGCGCACGTTCGAGTTCCCGCATAGTAAAGGGGGCATTATAAGTTTCCAGATTCAGCGAGTGGAAGGAAGGTCGCCGAGCCTCTTCTGCCTCTTTCCTGGGAAGGAGGGCAGGGTGGTAATGGGCGGAGCTTGAAACCTCCGCGAAAAAGCGGCCGAAGGCGTTGGAGACAGCCACAGGATCAACGAGGACCTCATTACCTGAGGTCAGGCCAGGTACCGAGGAGTGGGCCTTAATGCCCGACAGCCGGCGCAGGCCACCCCATACGACAGAAGATGGAGTAAAACTGATAAAGGAGCTGGTGAAAGAGGCCCAACAAGCTTTTTTGCTGTCTTTGATGACTCTACGGCATTGCGCTCGGAGTCGTTTGTATCCAATACAATTCGCCAACGTATGATGGCGGCGAAAGGTGCGTAAAGCACGTCGTCGAGCACGGATAACGTCTCTACAAGCCTCGTTCCACCAGGGGACGGAAACGCGACGTGAAGAAGAGGTAGTACGAGGAATGGAACGTTCGGCAGCATTGATGATAACAGCTGTGAGGTATTCGACCTGACTGTCACAACTGAGAAAATCGTGGTCCAGAAAGCTCGCCAGGAAGGAGTAAAGTCCCCAGTCAGCTTTCAGTATGTTCCAGCGCTTAGGACGTGGGGATGGGGTGTGGTGCAGGAGACGAACGACACAGGGGAAGTGGTCGCTCGAATAGGTGTTAGAAAGGACATACCACCCGAACCGACGGGCAAGAGTGGTAGAACAGATTGAGAGGTCCAAGTGGGAGTAGGTGTGAGTAGAGTCCGAGAGGAAAGTCGGGGCGCCAGTATTGAGGCAGACAAGATTGAGATGGTTGAAGACATCCGCCAAGAGTGAGCCTCTTTGACAGGATGCAGGAGAGCCCCGAAGGGGATGATGGGCATTGAAGTCGCCAAACAATAAAAACGGCGGGGGAAGCTGAACGATCAGGTGCATCATGTCAGCCCGACTAACAGCGGATGACGATGGAGTGTAGATGGTACAAACTGAAAAAGTAAAAGCAGAAAGAGTAATACGAAGAGCTATTGCTTGGAGTGGGGTGGTCAATGGGATGGGATGGTAATAGACATCGTCCCGAACGAGCAACATGACCCCACCATGAGCTGGGATACTGTCCACAGGGGTGAGGTCATACCGCTCCGAGGTACAGTAGGTAAAGGCAATAAGGTCAGTCGGGTGCAACTTGGTTTCCTGGAGACCAAGGACGAGCGGACAGTGCAGGCGGAGGAGCAGTTGTAATTCCTCCAGATTAGATCGAATATCTCTTATGTTCCAATGTAACAAGGCCATAGCTAGTCAGAAAAAAGGGGGGAACGGGACGGGGGAAGAGCTGGTCACATGGACGGCCACGGAGGGCCAGGTTGCGAGGGAACAACGCTACAACTGGCGGGAGGCGGATCCGGTTCCATCGAGTCGTCGCCAGCTGCGGCCGCTGTCCCTGGTAGTGTAGGAGGGGCATCATCATTTGCCGACGAGAGGCCAGCTGAGCGCCTGGCAGCAGAGCGTCACGGCGAAACTGAGGACGGCCGGGAGCAGCGACTCACGGACGGACCGTCAGATGAAATGCGCCAGGGTGGAGAGGGGGATAGAGACGCCTTCTTGGAAGTCCAAGGAGGCACAGGGATGGTGGGCTGGACCCGAAGGAGGTCCTCACGCGCGGGGTCAGTTTTGGAAATCTGGACTTCGGAAGCTGGGGTCCGGAACGTTTCCCCGTTGGAGGCCTGAGAAGAGGATCGCTTCTCAGGCGGCGGGGGGGGGGGGGAGGAGGAGGAGGAAGGGTGGCCCCTGGGGCAGAGGGGGCAGGGGCCACGAGGGAGGAGGATTTGGAAGGGAGGGATTTGGGAGGTGGAGGCAGAGACCCCGGATGGGGGGAGGAGGCAGAGGGGGGGACAGGATAGGGGTGAGGATACCACGGAAGGAGTGGACACAACTGAGGCAAACGAAGTGGTCAACGGCACGGGATGGAGGCGGTCATACTTCTTCCTGGCCTCAGAATAAGAGAGACAATCCAAAGTTTTGAGTTCTTATATGCGGGGCAGTCTGAGGATCTAGGCGAGTGGATGCCAGGACAATTAACGCACCGAGGTGGTGGGGTGCATGTATGTTCCTCACGAAGAGAACGTCCACAATCGCCACAAAGGGGCTCAGCCTCACACCGTGACGACCTGTGCCCAAAGCGCAAACACTGAAAACAGCGCATAGGAGGCGGGATGTAAGGTGACACATCGCACCGGTAGCACATCACCTTTACCTTCTCCGGGAGAACGTCCCCCTTGAAGGCGAGGATAAAGGCCCTGGTGTCGATGCGATGGTCTTTGGGGCCGCGCTGGACTCGCTGGATGAAATGCACGCTGCGGCGCTCCAGGTTGTCCCTGAGCTCCTCATCAGATTGCAGCAGGAGGTCCCGATGAAAAATAACTCCCTGCATCCTATTTAGTACCAGATGCGGGACAATGGACACTGGGATGTCCCCTAGGCGGTCGCACGCCTGGAGCGCCGCCGACTGTGTGGCGGAGGTGGTCTTGATAAGAACGGACCCCGAATGCATCTTACTGAGAGCCTCGATTTCCCCGAAGATGTCCTCAATGTGCTGAACAAAGAACATGGGATTGGAGGTGGCGAACGTCCCCCCATCGGTTCGAGAACAGACCAAATAGCGGGGGAAGTACTTCGCCGCAAGCCGGCGGGCCTGTCCCTCCTCCCACAGAGTGGCCAAGGGGGAAAGGGCAGGAGAACCAGAACCAGAGATAGTTCCTTTCCTTTTGAAAAACTCGGCCGCAGAGCGACCTGATACGTGTTGACGTTTCATCTGCGAAACGTCCGCCCCGATACCACCCACTCCGACCAGGGGCTCTCCCCACGGGCGCCACCCAGCCTCAGCAAGGGCCACCTGGCAGGATGACCATTGCCGGGAGTCCTGATGCCCCTAGGAGACGGGCATCTACTCCTTGGCCGACGTGGGGAAGGTGCAGCTCAGGTATCGGCAGTAAGATCCCTGTGTTGTCAGGGGGCTACAACCTAGAGGGTACATTACGACCCCACCACAACGGGCTGGCTACCGTGCTGGATTTCTGGTGCCATGGAAAGTCCATCATGATCGTAGGTGCAGATGGGGACGCACTTTGGGCGTAACTTGTACAACCCATCAGGCATTTAGGCCCAATTTCAGGAATAGTGGGTATGGTGACAACGCTGTTACAATGCTGAGTGCCAAGGTCTTAGTGCACTGAGGACCAGTGGTACACCATGTAAGGCGTCCTTCCCCAAAAGGCTCGTACTTCTGTAGAATTTTGAAAAATGGAAGTCAAACCCCAAGGGGGACCATCACATGGAAGGCCGAAACGGTTGAAACTCCTTTTAGTCGCCTCTTACGACAGGCAGGAATACCTCGGGCCTATTCTTACCCCGGACCCGCAGGGGGTATTTTCCAGTGGTCTGAGGTGGAACTGACATGGTGACGAGCCCGGGGGAGACTCTGCAGGCAGTATCGTCCGAAAGACACTCGCGGCCGGCCGCTGTGACCGAGCGGTTCTAGGCGTTTCAGTCTGGAACCGCGCGTCGGCTACGGTCGCAGGTTCGAATCCTTCCTCGGGCATGGATGTGTGATGTCCTTAGGTTGGTTAGGTTTAAGTAGTTGTAAGTCTAGTGGACTGATGACCTCAGGTGTCAAGTCCCATAGTGCTCAAAGCCATTTGAACCAGTTGACACACTCGTCGGCCGTCGCTGCCACAGCCCATTAACGCCAAATTTCGCCGCGCTGCCCTCACGGATGATTTCGTCGTTCGTCTCACATTGATTTCTGCGGTTATTTCACGCACCGTTGCCTCTCTTTTAGCACTGACAACTCTACGCTATAGCCGCTGCATTTGGTCGTTAAGTGGAGGCCGTCACCCACTGCGTTTCCCGTGGTGAGAGGCAATGCCAGAAATTTGGTATTCCCGGCCCACTCTTGACATTGTGGATCCCGGAATATCGAACTGCCTAACGATTTCTGAAATGTAAGGATCCATACATCTAGCTCCAAGTATTGTTCCACATTGAAAGTCCTAATTCCTGTCGTGCAACCACAGTCACGTCGGTGACCTTTGAATCACCGGAGTACAAACGACAGCTCCACCAATGCACTGGTGTTTTATTCCTTGTGTACGCGATACTACCGCCATTTCTAAATGTGCATATCGCTATCCCGAGACTCTTGCCTCCTCAGTGTAAAATTAAACGTGGGTAAAGTACGTGCCAGACAGATTCATTGGGTGAATCCCCAGAATATTTAGTCCATCAACAAAGTGACTAGCTTACGAAATATTCGTTCAATGAATACTTCAATATTGCTTATCAGGCAGGTTTCCGTACCAGGCAGGATTGATACAAGAAATAGAGAAGATACAAAGAAGAGCAGCACGTTTGCAGGTTCGCGGAGATGATCAGCCAACTATAGTGGTAGACGCTGCAAAAGATGCATTCTGCGTCACGGTTTGGTCTCGTGTCGGAAGTGAGCGAATTAGTTATTCTGCTATAACTTTTAGGGCCGTTTACAACGAAGGTAAATATGCAGTTCTTTCTTCGCACTCAATATTTTGTCCACCTAAATCAGCATGTTCTTACCTCCCACATGTTTTGCCTTTCTCATTTGTTGATGGTCATTCATTCTGTACTGCAAACGGAGAGAAAAAACTGGTCAACGGAAAACATCGAAAAGCTGCTAAATCGGTAATTAATAAAATTATGACCAACGAAAAATCAACGAAACCATTTGTCGTGCCTTCGAGAACTTTAAAACGATACGTGAAGGAGAAAAATGACAATCCCTCTCGACAACTGACAAAAAGCGGCGGAAAATAATGTGTTTTCAATAAGAAGCAAGAGGTAGAACTTTGTAAATATTTTGAGGATCTGAAAAAGCGACGTATTCGGTGTAACTATCAAAGAACTGCGCAGAATGAAACGGATGCCCACATTTAACAACAAAACTGAAACGGCTAGAGAGGACTGGGGCCTTGTATTTCTGGATGACATACTGACCTAAGTTTTAGGAAAACAGAAGTCACATCCGTGGTGTGTGCTATGAGATTCAATGAAGTGACACTTTTTTTTGGTCATCAGTCTACTGACTGGTTTGATGCGGCCCCCCACGAATTCCTTTCCTGTGCTAACCTACTCATCTCAGAGTAGCACTTGCAACCTACGTCCTCAATTATTTGCTTGACGTATTCCAATCTGTCTTCCTCTTGCCCTCTGCAGCTCCCTCTAGTACCATGGAAGTCATTCCCTCACGTCTTAGCAGATGTCCTATCATCCTGTCCCTTCTCCTTATCAGTGTTTTCCACATATTCCTTTCCTCTCCGATTCTGCGTAGAACCTCCTCACTCCTTACCTTATCAGTCCACCTACTTTTCAACATTCGTCTATAGCTCCACATCTCAAATGCTTCGATTCTCTTCTGTTCCGGTTTTCCCACAGTCCATGTTTCACTACCATACAATGCTGTACCCCAGACGTACATCCTCAAATTTCTTCCTCAAATCAAGGCCGGTATTTGATATTAGTAGACTTCTCTTGACCAGAAATGCCTTTTTTGCCATAGCGAGTCTGCTTTTGATGTCCTGCTTGCTCCGTTCGTCATTGGTTATTTTACTGCCTAGGTATTAGAATTCCTTAACTTCATTGACTTCGTGACCATCAATCCTGATGTTAAGTTTCTCGCTGTTCTCATTTCTACTACTTCTCATTACCTTCGTCTTTCTCCGATTTACTCTCAAACCATACTGTGTACTCATTAGACTGTTCATTCCGTTCAGCAGATCATTTAATTCTTCTTCACTTTCACTCAGGATAGCAATGTCATCAGCGAATCGTATCATTGATATCCTTTCACCTTGTATTTTAATTCCACTCCTGAACCTTTCTTTTATTTCCATCATTGCTTCCTCCATGTACAGATTGAAGAGTAGGGGCGAAAGGCTACAGCCTTGTCTTACACCCTTCTTAATACCAGCACTTCGTTCTTGATCGTCCACTCTTATTATTCCTTCTTTTTTGTTGTACATATTGTATATGACCGTCTCTCCCTATAGCTTACCCCTACTTTTTTCAGAATCTCTAACAGCTTGCACCATTTTATATTGTCGAACGCTTTTTCCAGGTCGACAAATCCTATGAAAGTGTCTTGATTTTTCTTTAGCCTTGCTTCCATTATTAGCCGTAACGTCAGAATTGCCTCTCTCGTCCCTTTACTTTTCCTGAAGCCAAACTGATCGTCACCTAGCGCATTCTCAATTTTCTTTTCCATTCTTCTGTATATTATTCTTGTAAGCAGCTTCGATGCATGAGCTGTTAAGCCGATTGTGCGATAATTCTCGCACTTGTCAGCTCTTGCCGTCTTCGTAATTGTGTGGATGATGCTTTTCCGAAAGTCAGATGGTATGTCGCCAGACTCATATATTCTACACACCAACGTGAGTAGTCGTTTTGTTGCCACTTGCCCCAATGATTTTAGAAATTCTGACGGAATGTTATCTATCTCTTCTGCCTTATTCGACCGTAAGTCCTCCAAAGCTCTTTTAAATTCCAATAGTGGATCCCCTACCTCTTCTAAATCGACTCTTGTTTCTTCTTCTATCACATCAGACAAATCTTCACCCTCATAGTGGCTTTCAATGTATTATTTCCACCATCTGCTCTCTCTCCTCTGCATTTAGCAGTGGAATTCGCGTTGCACTCTTAATGTTACCACCGTTGCTTTTAATGTCACCAAAGGTTGTTTTGACTTTCCTGTATGCTGAATCTGTCCTTCCGGCAATCATATCTTTTTCGATGTCTTCACATTTTTCCTGCAGCCATTTCGACTTAGCTTCCCTGCACTTCCTATTTATTTCATTCCTCAGCGACTTGTATTTCTGTATTCCTGATTTTCCCGGAACATGTTTGAACTTCATCCTTTCATCAATCAACTGAAGTATTTCTTCTGTTACCCATGGTTTCTTCGCAGTTACCTTCTTTGTACCTATGTTTTCCTTCCCAACTTCTGTGACGGCCCTTTTTAGAGATGTCCATTCCTCTTCAACTGTACTGCCTACTGCGCTATTCCTTATTGCTGTATATATAGCGTTAGAGAACTTCAAGCTTTTCTCGTCATTCCTTAGTACTTTCGTATCCCACTTCTTTGCGTATTGATTCTTCCTGACTAATGTGAGACTATAACAGTTTTTTTGAGTTATTGACTAGAGTTATCGATGAAAAACCAGTAACTGGAGAAAGAATTAACAAGTGTGATGAGACTGGTGTAACTGTCGTACCGAAACAGCACTCAAAAATTATTGCAAGTGAAGGACATCGTGAATCTGGTGTGCTCACATCTGCAGATCGTGGACACAGTGACTGCTGAAATTTATTGTTCAGTGAACGGAAGATTCATGCCTCCGATGTTATTCAATCTTAGGATGCGGGATTAGCAAGAAGTCTAATCTTGTTTTGCCACCAGGAGGTTGGGCCAAAGCTCTTAAATACAGGTGGATGACAACCGAAATATTCTCACTCTGGTTCCACAGATGCATCGACAATTCTAATGGATAGATAGAAAATCTTATTCTGCTGCTGCTTGTTCGTCATGCATTCCATACAAAACCTACAACAATGAGCTACAAGAAATGGTCAAAAAATCCCAGGTAGCTAAAGAAGGTAATGAGAACGAAGATCACACTGTTAGCACTTGCGAAGCACTTGCGAAGCACTTGCGAAGCACTTGCGAAGCACTTGCGAAGCACTTGCGAAGCACTTGCGAAGCACTTGCGAAGCACTTGCGAAGCACTTGCGAAGCACTTGCGAAGCACTTGCGAAGCACTTGCGAAGCACTTGCGAAGCACTTGCGAAGCACTTGCGAAGCACTTGTGAAATGGGAAATAGGAGAGACAAAAGAAAAACTGACTACAGAAAATGTAACATCCAAGGACGACGAAGTTCTGTTGTAGAATTTTAGAACATGTTTTTTGCTCGAGTATCATGTCGTTTTTGGAAACCCAGAATCTACTATGTAGGAATCAACATGGATTCCGGAAACAGCGATCGTGTGAGACCCAACTCGCTTTATTTGTTCATGAGATCCAGATGCTATTTTTCTTGACTTCCGGAAGGCGTTCGATACAGTTCCGCACTGTCGCCTGATAAAGTAAGAGCCTACGGAATATCAGACCAGCTGTGTGGCTGGATTGAAGAGTTTTTAGCAAACAGAACACAGCATGTTGTTATCAATGGAGAGACGTCTACAGACGTTAAAGTAACCTCTGGCGTGCCACAGGGGAGTGTTATGGGACCATTGCTTTTCACAATATATATAAATGACCTGGTAGATAGTGTCGGAAGTTCCATGCGGCTTTTCGCGGATGATGCTGTAGTATACAGAGAAGTTGCAGCATTAGAAAATTGTAACGAAATGCAGGAAGATCTGCAGCGGATAGGCACTTGGTGCAGGGAGTGGCAACTGACCCTTAACATAGACAAATGTAATGTATTGCGAATACATAGAAAGAAGGATCCTTTATTGTATGATTATATGATAGCGGAACAAACACTGGTAGCAGTTACTTCTGTAAAATATCTGGGAGTATGCGTGCGGAACGATTTGAAGTGGAATGATCATATAAAATTAATTCTTGGTAAGGCGGGTACCAGGTTGAGATTCATTGGGAGAGTGCTTAGAAAATGTAGTCCATCAACAAAGGAGGTGGCTTACAAAACACTCGTTCGACCTATACTTGAGTATTGCTCATCAGTGTGAGATCCGTACCAGATCGGTTTGACGGAGGAGATAGAGAAGATCCAAAGAAGAGCGGCGAGTTTCGTCACAGGGTTATTTGGTAACCGTGATAGCGTTACGGAGATGTTTAATAAACTCAAGTGGCAGACTCTGCAAGAGAGGCGCTCTGCATCGCGGTGTAGCTTGCTCGCCAGGTTTCGAGAGGGTGCGTTTCTGGATGAGGTATCTAATATATTGCTTCCCCCTACTTATACCTCCCGAGGAGATCACGAATGTAAAATTAGAGAGATTAGAGCGCGCACGGAGGCTTTCAGACAGTCGTTCTTCCCGCGAACCATACGCGACTGGAACAGGAAAGGGAGGTAATGACAGTGGCACGTAAAGTGCCCTCCGCCACACACCGTTGGGTGGCTTGCGGAGTATAAATGTAGATGTAGATGTGGTTGCGGCACGTATCTATGCAAGTAACTCAACTGCTTCAGATGAGGATTGGACTGCATATCAGAAGGGCAAGCAGTGGGCTAATAACTTGTGTGATGGCATAGATAGGGAGGACGATCAAGTGCAGCAATAGTAAGTTACAGCAATAAATAATTCGCTAGTATTACAGATGTTCTCACGATTTGCTTCTGTTCTGTGCAGAGCAAAGAATGTGGATCGCTATTTAACCATGTAAGGTAGTGAAAATATTTAGAGTAGTGGTACATTTATTTGGTTTTTCTGTTCATTTATGTTTGCATAACAAAAATTAATTATGTAGTCAGTAGCACAGGTAGCGGTGTTGTCAAAACCGCAAGGAGATACCTGGGAGATGGTGTTGAGAGTTTTAAGAGAGGAAGTAGATAAGCTGCAAGCGGAAAAGGTGGAGCGGGTTAAGAAATCAGAAGCATTTGCTGCTGAGTTGAAGGAAACAGCGTATCACAAAACTCCGGAGCATGAAGAGAAGCTGCGTGGAAAACATGAAGAATGGATAATGTAAAACAGGCCTCAGTATGTGAGGAAGGTGTTGATTATGGAGTGGATGGAAAGAAATGAAAGAAGATCAGGGATAGAGGAGGAAGCCGAAAGAGGAGGAACAGGTTTGTGGATAGTGTATGTATTCCTGCAGAATGTCCGTCTACCGTTTATGGCGCGAAGGGCAGAATGTCCTCTTGGTTAGATTATTTTTCTAATGGAAATATAAAATTAGTTGTAGATGGTGTAATACATATTCCTTAGGCATTTACGTGAGGCACACGACAACCATGCTTACAATAACAGTCGATAATTAAAAAAACAGTGGTCTGTGTCATTTCCATCCAAATAGAAAGTAACAGGATACTAGTACCACAGGGGGGAAATTATAAGTAACTCAAAACAATTATTGTATCATTACATTTTCAATTAACAGTTGTAGAAACCCGCTGCTTAAAGTAATAACAGCGCGAAACACACATCTACTGCACTCCTCAAAGGCCCGGTTATAGAGGGGGTGGGGGGTGGTAGGGTGATTGGGGGGGGGGGCGTCCGGGTTATCTGCCCCGGGCGCCAAATTCATATTCTTGAAGAAAAAGCCGTGTTTCACAAAGTGCCTAGTATCCAGCGCCCGTCGGATGTATCTGGTGTTCACCTGATTTTGAAACGCATCCCTGGTGGTTTGTGAACATTTTTGAACACGTTCTCAGTCGATTTCTGACCGAATCTTGATTTTTGAATGCATGCATAGTGTACATAATGTCTCTTCCTGGGGAATCCCCGTCGCATCTAGAAATTAAAAAACTAACCCTGAGACCAAAAGGGGACTGAGCTATATGAGCTGAGACGAATAAATCCGAACGGGTGAATGCCAACCGCTGTTTATGTGGCTGATTGGGTGTGCGAGGAAGAAGAAGCGACGGGGACACAAATTATTTGGAACAATTTATATAAAAATTTCGTACTACTTTTCGATCTCATTCTTGAGAAACTAAAGCCTGAATGAAATGTGAAACTATTTCCTAACACAAAACTTTTTCCTTGTAGTAGGCCTAATAGGCATTCTATGGTGGTACTTGAACTATTTTCACTAGTGTTATTTATGTTAATGAGGTGGGTATAAATGATAATTTGTGCCAAAACAATCTCGCTTAATTGGCGTGTGTTACCATTGCTGCAATATTAGAAAGGCATAGTTCGTTTCATGTAGCAGACATTGACAAAATAGACGCAATCAAATCGAGAAATCACACCAGCCTTGGGTACTATTTGTATTAACACCTTTTTCAGTATTAAACAACGAAATGATAAAACAAAATCTAGTAAAACGTCTGACGAAATTTAACGAGGTAACAGATTCTTTCGCAGAAATGGAAGCATACTATGTGAAGCTGTAGCAAGATTAGAGAAATAAAATGCTGGGACCTAATAACTGAAGCAATGTGTGCCGTCTTCCTTGTCTTGTCTTTCCTGGATTTATGTTTCCTATATTTAATGGCACACAAGGGAAAGTTATTAGCTAATAGGCAACAGCGTGTACAAATTTTCTGAAGAGTTCTTATTCTCTTGATCACAAATAATCCCACCCAGTATTAATTGTGAATTTATATTTTTTTTTTTTGGGGGGGGGGGGGGGGGTGTAGGATATCAAACCGGCCAAGTGGAAGCACAAGAGGCACCACAGAACATTTTAATTTCCACTGTCCTGAATACAAATTTTGATGGCTTCCATTGCAAAATATACACGTCTGAATTCCACAGAGCGAAAGACGAAAGCTGCAGCGTAGCCCTGCACATTGGTACACTTAAGACCAAATAACGTGTCTCACATGTCCTCAAACGCCTATGTCTTGTTTATCAAACTCTTCACAAAGATGTGTACTACAAATTGAATGTATTTTGATAAACAAGTTTTAAATTTTTGACGTCCTCTCTCAGATACCCGGGGGGGGGGGGGGGGGGCACTATCAAGTTTTTGCCCCGGTTTGGAAATATCTTTCCGGGGCTGATTTTCTCATAGAGCTTACAATAACCCTTATAGCGGAGATGCGGGATTTCGATGAAGTTTTTAAACAAAGCGGAAGACATTTTGCACACTTCACTGAAGTTCTTACATTAAAAATCACTTTCTCATTCAAGCAGTCCAGTATCGAAAGGCACACCGATAACTTTTTCAAATAGTGATACGGATATTTAAGTGTCATAACCTGCGGTTACGCTAAGCATATTCCAACATATACGTATACTTTGACAGTGAATCACTGAGTGAAGTTTGATGATGAACCAGTGACTATGTATCTTCACTTGTGGTGGCCCATTGTAGTCTTACAAAATCAGCAAGCCCCGCTCATATAGATATTGCCGAAAGAAGTAAACATTAATGGATTGGCAATATTTTGTTGTTTTCGTTGGCAATATCTTCAGCACAATATCTTTGTTGGGAAAACATGCGTCTAGAAGGGTACAATCTGTATGACTTTACCAGGAATAACACGGCAATGGCTCTTTTCACTACTTATCTGTTTGCAAAGGATTGAAAGTAGAAAATGTTTTGTGTGTTCTTAAGTCGTTTTTCCACTTTTACTTGCCTCCGCATTTATGTTTCAGGGGCAGGTTGTTTCCAATTTCTTTGAAATATTTAGGTCGAAAAGGCCTTGTGTCTCTTGAAAAGAAAAGTAGATCTTTTTTTGCTTGTCAGCCTGTCACTGATAAAACAACAAATTGTTCTGCCGTGCGTAGAGCTATGGACAGACTGCAACACACAAGCTGTAGTCTCTCTCTCTCTCTCTCTCTCTCTCTCTCTCTCTCTCTCTCTCTCTCTCTAACACGTCGTTTCTCCACACACTGCGCTCTCAAACAGTTCACCAACGCCACATGTTGTGCCTTCTGACATACTATTGTCGCCTTTTATGTCCTTTCGTGTGACAAATTTAGTAATACGTCTGGATGCCTTAAGTTCAGTAGTATCTGCCCCATTGTTATGGTGAGGCCACAGACCCTAGGGCCAGATCCACCGGGAACTGCAACTGCCGATTTTTGTGTCGTCTGGAGTGGAACTACAGACGATTTTCGCGTTTTAGAGATTTCAGTGAATGGCGCAAGAAGCTGCTTATAGTTGTGTTGCAGATGTCGAGGAAACGGTGCAGGCACACGCATTTCGTCAGAAGCATGGTGAACAGAGCAAAAGGAAGAGACAAGTTAGAGGAATGGATGGTCAAGTAGTCAGGGGTGAGTGTACGTCAGAGGTTGAGAACGTGGCGCGATAGCGACTACTGGATCACACGGCCTTGCAGGGCACCCAGCTGACGTGGGCAGCGAGCTGTTCACTGCAGCAGCCAGAGTCTGGAGTCGACGAAGGGTGCGACTCGAGCCCCGAAGTCGACGTCCTGCCTGCTCATCAGGCCGAAATTAACCTGCGATGGCAGACAACTGTTGCCTGTGTGGAGCTTTCACGTGCTGTGCCTCTCGTACCTAGCTGACCTGTTGCATCGACACACTTATGCCAAGACAGGAACACACACTTAGTCACCCACTTTCGAAACTCAAAAGCACAGCATAATTATTTATGACTTTATTGATTTCAGTTTACAACCCGATCTGCAACATTTCAAAGTACGCGCCAATATTCTGTAACCGTAAACAGTAACGCCATCTGTTAGTAGCGTAAGAAACTGTTTGCATAAATACCGTCTCTTCTGTCTGATCACTCTGTGTAGCCAGTTGTTTCAAAAGTTAAACCACACTGAAAAGTAGAACGCGTGCTAGCAAGAAACAAAGTATGCAAAACATTTACTGTCGAATTAGAGCTGGAAAAGCCAGACTTACTATATCCTATCGACTTCGGCAGTAGTCTCTGGTGGCCGGTTCGTTGTGGCAATGGCGTGTGGAACTGCGAGCATTCTGTGATGACATAGGAAATACGTATGGAGGAATATTTACAACTTGGGTACATATGGAGATGCTCAATAATTATCGTATCATGTCACCAAAAGGAACGAGGACCGAAGAACAGGAAAAGAAGTATACATGTCTGAAATAAATTACTGTAATTTATGTGAGTAAGAAAAGCACCGATAACCTTTAAATACAGTACACTATACCGCATGATGATATAACATTATCAACTAGCTTAACTTTTAATCCTAATTGTTAAATCTAACGGGACGAGTACACAAAGAAAATGACAAGAAGTAGGGTCTAACAAATACTGGAATTGTTAAACTGACCTGTATGGGTTAGTTATAGTTACCGATTCCAGTTATTCTACCGTTCGTTAGTTAGATCGTTTTAACAACAAGTGTGTGCACTAATGTGTTACAGGATTTCGACAAATGGTATTACCATTATCATTACTATGAAAAAGTCAAAAATTTGGCTAATAAGATCGTTTTTCAGCACGTGTATGCTCTAAAAATAGGCTAATATGATTTCTGCATTTGTAATCGCTCTCTGACCTACTGCAAAAGAGTTACTAATATTGGAATCGGTAGCTAGAATTGACCTATATATAAGGTCAGTTCTAATTAACGATTCCAATTTTTGTTGTACACCGCAGTAGTTTTAGAGAAAAATTACAAACCTAGAAATCGTATTACGTTTCAGTGCATACAACTGCAAAAGTAATTTACATATGAATCATGAACGGTTGGAATCTGTAACTGGAATTTACCTACATAGGTTAATTCTAGTTATCAATTCCAATATCCTTTTTTTTTAGATACTCGTTTGTCAGGTACTGGCTTTCCTTTTAGAATTTAGTGTGTCCATTTCTACACATGTTATGCTAATTTTACCTATTTGTCGTTGTTCATTTAATTATCCCATTTTTATGATACATTTCAGTTTCTCCCCATCCAAAACCCCCCACTTTCCTGCACTTCTCCCGTTAGATACAATAATTAATATAAAATTAACGCTGTTTTATAACAGTGTAGCAATATGACTTCACCACGTGCTTTACTGTAATACTATTTAAAGGTTCTCTGTGCTTTTCTAGTCGCATAAATTACGAGAATGCTTCTTACCAGACATCGAAATTTGTTTTTAAATCTTGTTCTTAATAATTTTCGTTATCTTCAGTTTGTTTCGATATAGTCCAGGACTAAGTAAATAACTGCGTGACTGTGTAATTTTATCGTATGCTACATTCGTTTGCTTACAAGTTGATCCGTTGCCTCCATGGCCTGCCTTTACGTATCGTCTTTGCCTTAGTTATGACGCCATTGTTCAAAGTCGACGAGTGGAGTGGGACAAATTCATCCGGAAATTTATCTGCCTATCGGGTCAATTCTAGTGTTCGAGTCCGCTCGTCAGCTTTGACTAAAGACGTAATGTGTGAATATTTTGTTATGTCGCAGATTGTAGATGTGGATATTAAAGGTTGTATATGGGTGTCTTACAGTTTAGTTTGATGTGTATTCCTTAGTTTTCGTATCGTAATTTGTTTTCGGTGTATTTCGTGGCTGAAAGGATCTGTGGTTTCAAAATATTCTGCTGTAATACCGAAGTATTTACCATAATGAATGAGTCAATTGTATTCGACGCGGAAACGTTTCTGGATAGAATGGTCGACCGTCATTAGGTGTACTCCGAAGATTTTGCAAGTGTGACATCTGTGGCAATTATTTGGTCTCAACAGGTTGCCGCGTAAATAACGTCTGACGAATTCATGTGCTGGTTCAGAAGGTTCGAGTGCAGTCTGATACTACATTTTATCCAAAGCTTATCACTTTTCACGTTTCCGCACTGTGTGTAGCGATATTTTTTAGGATTTTCATTTTTGGAGCTGTTGTCTGTGCTACTGCGGAAAATAATTGACATTGTAATGGGTAAGTAGATTTGACCTGTATAGGTGAATCATAGTGTCGATCAAAAGGTATACCTCTTACGCGTTTCGCAAGATGTGTTTCGTGCTTTCTTTCAGAATTTATGTTTTCTGTGATGCTCTCTCTATTACTGCGAAAAATAGCATATTTACGAAACAAGTTTTTCATTTATCGCATTTTGGCAATAACAGCCTACAGAGAGAACCACCATATAGTTAACTTTTTAACGAATTACCAGTTCAGACCTATTGAAACTTACAATAACGGAATGTGGAATCGACATCTAGGAAAATACTCTGTATGGAAAGTCTCAAAGTATGCACAGCGCACGCGTACTGCAACATCAGTAGCACAAATAGCAACAGCTAGAAACGAAACTAGAATCGACCTATGTAGTTCGACTCTAGTTATCGATTCCGATATGTGTTTGTAGCAGGCGTCTGCTGCGCATACTTTCACAATTTTTATGTATGATATCTATTTAACTGTCGATTTCACGTTCCAATATTATGAGTTTTATTTGCTCAGGAGTGCTAAATCGTTTAGTATTACTCTAAACGCGATAAATAAAAAATCTTCGACTCTGTATTACATTTGCTCTACATAGGAGAATTCTAGTTAATGATTCCAAAATCCGTTCTTTTTCGTAGTACGGTAGTTCAGAGGCCAAATTCCAAATTATAAATTCTTTAAGAAACAGCTTCGAAGACCTTCTGCATTAACGTTAAAAATATTGAATCATGGAATCACTAATCTTCTTAATGTACTATTGCTCAAAAAATACTTTGCTGTTTTCTACGAATTTCTCATGTTTTTCGTGAATGTCGCTATGCAGGAACCGATGGTACTGCTTTGCAGTACCATTTGTCCAATCGTGTAACTGTTTCTTACGATTATGTTACTCTGTTGGACAGTGTAGTTAGTCAGCAACACATCAGCACAGCTTACATTCTTAACCATTCCAGTGCCTTAATTTTCCCAGTACTTCCGAGAGGAAAATGAGTGTAGGTATACTGCCAGTGTCACAAATCACTGTCGTAACCTATTCTAAAAATGATGAAAATATTGAACGATGTTATGGCTGGACTAACTATAACACAGGTTTATTCCTATTACCGGTTTCAAGGTTTATTTTTTCCGTAGCACTTCGGAGAGCAGTCCACACAACTGCGAAAACGTTAAAATATTTAACAGTGTTGTGGCTGGAGTCTGTAACTGCTGTTTATCACAGCACAAAGGCGTAAATTATACGGTAAAATGCCACCACGCACCAGAACGTTGTTTAGGATGAGTGGGAGTATCGAAATAACAGGGGTTTCGTGGAGAATTCAGTCTGTAATGGACGCTACACTGGGAGGAAAAAGTGGGACTACCTGTCTGTTTAGTGAACGGTAGTGGGGCAAGTTTTTCGTTTTTATGACCATAGATTTGGCAGAATTTTCTTGGAAGCATATGGGGAACTTGTCGCAAGGACAAAGTAGCGAAAGTTGTACAAAGCATGGGCAAGAGGCCCAGCAGTCAAGTACAATAAACAGTCAAAACACTAAAACCACTGCCCGTCGCGACGCTGGATGTCGTCCGGTGGCGTTGGAGACACGGTAACAAAAGTGTTTAAGTAGAGCAGAAATGGTCGGGATGACCGTAGCGAAGCTACGAACTGAAAATGGGAAATCCATTGAGATAAGCGGCTTTGACAAAAGGTAGATAATTGTTACGCAGAGCCTGTGAAAGGATATCTCGAAAACGGCGAAGCTGGTCGAATGTTCACGTGCTACTGTCCTGAGAATTTGCAGAAAGAGGTAGGACAGTGAAACTACCACTAAGCGCTAAATGGCTGGACACCCACGACTCTTCGCAGAACATGGGGTTCGGAGGCTTGTCTTCTCTGTAAAGTAGGATACATGGTGGTCTGTAGAATCTGCTGGAAGAGAACAATGCTGGTGCACGCGAAAATGTTTCGGAGAACACCGTTCATTGTAAATTGGCAAACATGGAGCTCCGCAGCAGACCATCCTACGTGTTAACATTTTGCCCAACGACATCGTGGGGGCGGGACCATAGGGATTCAACTGTATCAGTGGAAAAGTGTCGGCTCTTCTGGTGAATCATTTTCTTCCTGCACTAGGTCGATGGTCGTCTCCACAAACGCCGTCATCGAAGAGAGAGGGCGTCACGGACGCAGACTGGTGGGAGCAGCATTATGCTTTGCGACACACTCTCCTGCGCCTGCGTGGGACTTTTAGTAATCGAAGATACGCTGACAGTTGCGAACCACCTGCATGCTTGATGTCTTCGGCGACGGTGATGTCTTTCACGAAATAATTGTCCGTGGCTGTGTGCCAGTACCATGCTACAGTGGTTTGAGAAGATTTATAGCGAACTCAAGTTTATATTTTGACGACTAAACCCACCTGAAGTAAACCTATGAAACCCGTCTCGGTCGCTATCGGGCGCCATCATCACCGAGCGCGCCAATTAGCGGCCCGTTACTTACGCAAATTACATGACCTGTGTGTGGACATCTCATGCGACGTACCTCCAGAAACCTACCAACGAATTGTCGGATCCATGATGTATTTCGTTCGAGCGATGGACAAACATGCTATTAAGCAGGTGCTCATAATGTTTTTCCTCATCAATGTATGTCTCCCAGTGCTTCAGTAAATTGGCAGGGCAGGGCAGGGCAGGGCAATCTTGAGAGACGATGTGAGATTAAGCAGTGCAACAAGACACGAGAAACGACTTTTAAAAAAATTGAAATCTTCGATTGAAACCTCTTTAGGGGATTTTAATGTGTGTTTCTCTATGCTTCTAACAGTATAATACTCTAAGGATTTTATTTTAGCTGGAGAACAATCATTCTTTCTATAGAATTCATTTGAGTGTACAGTGCCAGCTATCAGCCACTTGTTTTGTCTCACGTGAGGTACTTTCGGAACTCATACTCACTAAGATGATTAAATTTACGGCTACCGATTGGATTTGGTATTGTTTTGCTTTAGGGCGCAAAAAGAAGAAAAACCTGGGATCATACGCACCCAAGTCAAAACGAGGACAGAGAGGAGTAAAAAAATGACATTGTGTCAGTCCCAATGGACAGCTAAAAACAGGCACCGGGAAAAAGGCTAAAAAGGACACCATACAGAAACGGAGGTCCAAAACTAAAAATTAAATGACGTTCGCCATATTGCCTCGGTGGATGAAAAGTAAAACGGCTGATAAACCAAACGGCAATCCCAAGCGAGAAAGTAATTCGTTAAAAAAGAGCAGTCCGCCAGGAAGTGGAGGGCAATTCAAACTTGGAAGCAATGTGTACAAAGTGGTGCGGTAGCGCCACTTAGCAAATGACGATGGCTTAAAAGGCAGTGCCAAATATGCAGCCGAGTTAAAATAATCTCCTCCTGGCGGAGGGCAGAGAGGTGGTCGTCAAAGGCACTGGGACAGGCTGAATGGGCCGAAGATTATTCCCGTGAAGGGACGACCATTCGCGATGCCAAAGGGACACCACCTCCCAAAAGACGACAACGCAGAGATCATCGGAGGGAACATAGCAAATAGTGGACTGATGTACGAGGACTGCAGCCTTGGCTCCAGCCTCATTTCCTGGCCGATCGACATGACCAGGAACCGACAAGAACATCACACTGCCTCCACCAAGAGTGAGCAAGTGACAGTTTTCCCGGACCCGCTTCACTAAGGGATGGACGGTGTACAGCACACACAGTTTGAAGGGCGCTGAGTGAGTCTCAGCATCGTCATTCCTAGGCATACCAATATGGCCAGGAACCCACATGAACATCACTTCGGCTCCCCCATCCGGGAACAAATGGAGGTAGTCCTGGACCCGTCGAACGATGGGGTGGACTGGATTGGGATCATCTAGACTCTGAAGAGCACTGAGGGAGTCAGACCAGATCACACAGCGAGTGAGGTGGTGCCTCCGCACGTAGTGAACAGTCCGACAGAAAGCAAAAAGCTCTGTTGCAAAAATTGTGCACTGGTCGAGAAGCCAGTATTGAAATTTATCAGCCCCAACGACAAAAGCACAGCCAATAGTTTGGGTACAAAGATATGCTACTGTCAAGTTGTGAGTGATGTTCAAGAAATTTGCAGCGATAGGTCAGCTCAGGAGTCAAATCCTTCGGGAACGAGCTGTGGTAAAAAAACACAAACCTATATCTGAAACCAAGGTGGTGAAGGGCTCTCCTCCATTCGGAAAGCGAGAGGAAGTGTGAACTGCAGCTGCTGAAGCAGGTGACGAAAGCAGACGCCCGGAGGCCGCAGAGAAGAAACGTACATCTCGTACGGACGTTCAAGAATGTCAAAAAAAGTGTCAAAGGTTGGGTAGCCTGGCATGGAAGACAGCCGAACACATGCCTATTGAGTAGGAGGTCGCACCGGTATGGCAGTGGTAGTTCACTGGCTTCTGCGTAGAGACTCTCAACAGGGCTAGTACAGAAGGCACCAGTGGCGAGACGGATCCCCAAATGGTGTATTATATTTAACAATTTGTCCATTTTATTTGGACTGTTGAGCTCCGTGGCCGTGGATAATGATATTTCACTGTAAATATACAGCAACCAGCCAGTTTTTAAGGGGCTGGTTGCTGTATTTTCACAGTGAAATATTATGTTTAGACGGCGTAAGAGAGACAGCCGTGCAGAAGAGCAGACAATGCATCTATAATCCGACTTGGAGCAGACAAGACATCGATAGAGGCAGAGGAGGACAGTCAAGTCAGCTCCCCAAGAGGTACCACTCAATACACGAAGGACATTTAGGGACCAGGTGCAGCGTGCAGCCAGGTAGGACACTTAGGGAAACCAACAGAGCTTCCTATCGAACTTCGTTGCATCCACGAGCGGGAGAGCATTTTGGCCCAGTCGCAAGAACGGTGGAAGAAACACCTTGTAGCACCAGAAGCAGAAAAGCGGAAACCATTTGTGACCTTCCACGAATAGCGATGGTCCAGACAACGCTGAAGACACGTCCGCTGGAAGCTGCAATAAACAGCAAAGTCGTCCACGAAGAGAGAGCCGGAAATGTCAGCTGGAAGGCAGTCCACAATGCGATTGATGGCTATGACGAAAAGGACGACACTCAGTATGGAGCCCTGAGGCACTGCGTTCTCCTGTGAAAAGGTGTGGGATAAGGAGGAACCCACACGTACCCGGAAAACACTGTAAAAATTCACGGATGAAAGTGGGAAGACGACCGCGAAGGACCCATATGTGCATAGTACGTAGAATGCCTGTCCGCCAACAGGTATCATAGGCTTTCTACAAATCAAAGGCAATGGTCACTGTTTGTCGCTTCTGCAGAAAACTATTCATGATGAACGCCGATAGGGCGACGAGATGATTAACAGCTGAGCGGCGCTTTCGGAACCCACACTGAGCGTTATGAGAAGCTGGTGTGACTCCAGCCACCACACCAATCGATCATTGATCATGTGTTCCGTCACCTTACAAACGCTGCTGGTAAGGGAAATTGGACGATAGCTGGAAGGAAGAGATTTATCTTTACGAGGCTTAGGTAAGGGAACAATAATAGCTTCACGCCAAAGCGTGTGAAATACACAGTCAGTCCAAATACGGTTGTAGGTTATGAGGAGGAAGCGTTTTCCCTAAGGAGGGAGGTTCTGCAGCATGACGACGTGGATTGTATCGGGCCCAGGAGTAGAAGTCCTGGATGAGGAGAGAGCACGTTCAAGCTCCCTCATAGTGAAAGGAGTATTGTAGTATTCTAGATCCGAGAGAAAAGATATTCCACAATCCGCCTCCGCGTTTACGAGGAAGGAAGGCAGGATGGTAGTGGGTGGAGCTTGAAACCACCTCAAAGTAGCGGCCCAAAGCGTTGGAAACATCTACAGGGTCGACTATGACGTTTCCCACCACAGAGTGGTGGGGAAGCCGGCGCAGGCCACCCCAAACGAGAGAGGACGGAGGAAACAGTTGAACGAGCTGGTGAAGGAAACCCAGCACGTTTTCTTGCTTTCCTTAATAGTGTGGCGGCACTGCGCACGTAGTTGCTTGTAGCGGATGCAGTTTGTTAACGTAGGATGACTGAAAGACGCGAAGCACACGTCGCTGGGCACGAATCGCATTGCCGCACTCCACAGTCCACCAAGGGACCGGGATCCGACGGCGAGTAGTAGTAATACGAGGGATAGAGGATTCGGCAGCCGAGAGAATAACGTCCACGAGGTGTTCGACCTGATCATCACAGCTGGGAAACAGCCATTCATCAAAGACTGCCAAGGAGGAATATAGCCTCCAGTCAGCAAGAGAGAATTTCCAATGAGCGGGCCACTGTGGTGGGGTATGACTGTACAGGCGAGTCACACAAGGGAAGTGGTCACTCGGGTAAGTATCGGAAAGAGCACACCACTCGAGACGGCGGACGAGCTTGGCAGAGCAGATCGAGGTCTTGTGTTAAAGCGCACAAGATTAAAATGATTAAGAAGATCCGCCAAAAGAGAACCTGTCGGGCACTCGACAGGCGAGCCCCAAAGGGGATGATGAGCATTGGTGTTACCAAAAAGCAGAAAGGGTGGAGGAAGCTGAGCAACAAGCTGCATCAGGTCTGTCCTAGTGACAGCAGAAGACGAAGGGATGTAAATGGTGCAGAGCGAAAAGGTAAATTCTGGAAGGATAACACGGGCAGCAACTGCCCTCAGGTGGGTGTGCAATTGGATAGGACGATGGCAAACATCTTGTAGAAGTAGCATGACCCCACCATGAGCAGTAATCCCTGCCCTAAGGGGAAGTTCCGTCCTTAGCAAAGTAAAATGGGAGAGCAAAATGATCTTGAGCACATCGGTTGGTTTCTTGGAGACAGATTACAAGCGGACATTGTGATCGCAGGAGCAGCTGGAGGTCCACTTTTTTTGACCGAAGCCACGGACTTCTATTGTAAAAGGGTCATAAAATTTAGGAACACTGGAGAATGAAGAAGAAACACTCACCTCGACGGCCGCTTAGGGCGAGCCGTCGAGGGAGGACGGCCACTGGAATCTACAGGTTGAGGATCTTTGTCCATCAACTCAGCGGGATCAATGGAGCTTCTCCCGCGTCGGACAGTTGAAAGGGACCGACGAGTCGAAGAGGGCCGACGAGTCAGAGAGGGGGGAAGCCTATTTGCCATTGGGTGATTGTTTTGGCTTTTGGCGATTGGCAGGAGAGCCAGACGGCTGCGAACTCGAGATATGCAAGAGATCTTCCCGTGAATATTGCTTTTTGAATTGACAGTTCGCTGGCTGCGTTGCAACCGTCATCGTCAGTGAAGGCGAAGAACAGGTAGCAGCTGGGGAAGCGGGAGACGGAGTGTCAGCTTGAAGGTGAGCCGAGTTTGCCACCATCGAACTGAACTGTAAGTCACAAGTTTGCGTAGCCATGTTCTTTGTGGGAGGTGGAGAGGCTAACATGGTGCTGTAGCTTCCAGACGAAGGGACAGTCGGTTTACGGCTCACCAACAGTTTCCAGGCAACAGGAAAAGGTACCTTCTCCTTCACCCTTAACTCCTGAAGAGACCGCTCATCTTGATAGACGGGACAAGAACTAGAGTCTCCATGACAATTAATGCAGTGGAGAGAAGTAGGTGGTCAGGCGCCTTCGTGTGCATTCCTGCTGCAAGCGACACATTTGGCCGCGTGTTTACATGACGTGCTGGTATGATTGAACTGGTGGCATTTTTAACACCTCAACGGATTGGGAAAGGGCGCATAGAGATGTCTTCATAGCCTGCCTTGATAGGAAGCGTTAACCAATCGAAAGTCAGGAATAATGTGCGCATGGGCACCAAATCGGCAGCTTCATTCTTCATAACTCGATGAACAGCAGTAACGTCCTGATCCGATAGATAATTATTTCGTCCTCCATCAAACCATCCAACAGGCGGGTGTAGATAACACTGTGGGATGAGTTAAGTGTCCTGTGAGTCTCTACTTTTATAGGATAAGCGTGGAGGATTTGGGCTTTGAGTAATTTCTGGGCCTGGAGAGCACTATCAATTTCCAAAAGCAGCGTTCCATTGCGGAGACGAGAGCATGACTTCACAGAGCCGGCGATGCCATCTACGCCTTTCTTTATAACAAAGGAGTTAACAGTAGCAAAAGTCTGGTTTTCGTCTAAACGTGAGACTACTAGATATCGAGGTGCAACAGGAAGAGACATTGAGGCAGGAGCCCCATTCCACTTTCTTTTGTGTGAAACACTGAGAAAGAGAAGGAAAATCAGTCATTGAGAAGAAGTCCCTCATGATTGCCAATGTCCCCAGTGGCGCACTCCTTCCAGCAGGGCCCCTCCAAATGGGAGCCCCCTCCCTTACGTCACACCTCCTGAACGGCAGATGGAGGGACCAGTTGGCACATGAGGATGGTAACATCTCAGGCAATCATCCATCCCTGAGGCTGGCCTGTACCAGGGGTATGTGCGAGACCTACTTGCCAACCCGGGACTGGGAATTACCCGTTACCCAGTCATCTGCAAAGCGTCAAATGCATGGGTGGCCACCATGCACACACAGGGAGGAGAAGATAAGAAGGAAATGATGGGGGGCGACTGGGAGAGAGGGGGGCAGAGAAATGGCAGTACAGGCAAAGAGTAGTGCAGGGAAAAACGGACAACATAGGGAAAAACGACACCATAGGGAAAAACGACACCATAGGGAAAAACGACACCATAGGGAAAAACGACACCATAGGGAAAAACGACACCATAGGGAAAAACGACACCATAGGGAAAAACGACACTATAGGGAAAAACGACACTATAGGGAAAAACGACACTATAGGGAAAAACGACACTATAGGGAAAAACGACACTATAGGGAAAAACGACACTATAGGGAAAAACGACACTATAGGGAAAAACGACACTATAGGGAAAAACGACACTATAGGGAAAAACGACACTATAGGGAAAAACGACACTATAGGGAAAAACGACACTATAGGGAAAAACGACACTATAGGGAAAAACGACACTATAGGGAAAAACGACACTATAGGGAAAAACGACACTATAGGGAAAAACGACACTATAGGGAAAAACGACACTATAGGGAAAAACGACACTATAGGGAAAAACGACACTATAGGGAAAAACGACACTATAGGGAAAAACGACACTATAGGGAAAAACGACACTATAGGGAAAAACGACACTATAGGGAAAAACGACACTATAGGGAAAAACGACACTATAGGGAAAGAGCAGTAAAAGAGTGAAGAGACCTAAAAGTAAACCATTGCAAATGAGCTTGAGGTGCTCATGGAGGCACGAGACATCTCCCCAAGAGAGGGAAAAACGACAAAAGAGGAGACCAGCAGCACTGAAAGAAAAGCAGTGCTGTGAGGGCTGGGGCCCTGTGGTCGCAAAGCACATACTCGAGAGCGGTGAGCCCCCTGGGGGGACGGATCTGTTTATAATGAATGCAGTTTGCCATCGTAGGCTGACTATAATGCAGAAAGCACGTCTCCGTGCGCGAATTGCGTCGCCGCGTGCCTCAGTCCTCCTAGGGAATGGGGCACGGCGTGGTAAAGAGGAAGCGCGATGAATAGAAAGTTCTGCAGCAGTAAGGATAACGGTTGAGATATTTCACCTGGTCGTCACAAATATCTTGTTCCTTGAAGGTCGCCAGGGAGCAGTAAAGCTGCCACTCAGCCTTAGTAAGCTGCCATTTGTGTATGCACACAGATGGCGTTGGAGTCAGCAAAGGGATAGCACATGGGAAATGGTCGCCCGAGTAGGCTTAAGAAAGAACATACTCAAGGCGATGGGTAAGCTGGGTAGTGCAGAAGGATGCATTGGGAATGTGTGTGCGAGGAGTCGGAAAGAAATGTGGGTGCACCAGTGTTAAGGCAGAAGAGATTGAGTTAAGAAGATGAGCAAAGAGGCCACCTCTCGAATAGGTTCTGGGAGAACTCAAAAGGGGATGATGCGCATTTAAGTCACGAAGTAGCAGAAAGGGGGGCGGTAGATGCACAATGAGCTGAACGAAGTCTGTCTTGGTGATATCGAATGGGAGACGGGCATAAATGGCACTGACAGAAAAAGTCAAATTGTGGAAGAAAAGGCGAACGGCAACAGCTTGAAGATGGGTAGTCAGGGAGATTGGTTGACTATGAATGTCGTCCCATATAAGAGGCATGACGCCCCTATGGGATGGAATGCCGACCACAGGGGAAGGTCAAAAAGAACCTGTAAGAAATGTGAAAGCCCAAAGTGGTCGTTTCCTGGAGGTACAGTACAAGGGAACGCTGCAATGCTAAAAGCAGCCGTAAATCCTCTTTGTGGGACCGAAGGCTGCGAACGTTCATTGGAGGAGTGTCATGAGGAAGAGATGTAGGGGCATTGCGATGCTACAATTACAATGGGTGAGCTCACAACCTTAGAGCTGAGTTGGAGGTCGCGTGTCTGCTTGGACATGACCTTCATGTAGCGAGTGGTAACAAGAACAGAACTATAGGTGCCGGAAAGGGGAATGCAGGGTTAGCGACAAGCCAATAACTTGCGACCCACTGGGTAAGGGACTTTTTCCTTTACCTGGATCTCTTTGACAGCCCCCTCATCAAGCTACATGGGACAATCCCGAGAGGAGGCGTGGACGCCATTGCAATTGATATAGTGGGGAGTATGAGGTCGACAATCGCCCTTGTGGCCATCCCTACCACAGGTGACATCTGGCTGTGTGTCGACAAGACGTTATAGTGTGGCTCAAACGATGACACTGGTAGCAGCCATCGTGTTCAGAATGTATATCCGGACTGTGATAATTTCATAGCCTGCTTTTACCTTGGCCACAAGCACCAGTCTATCATAGGTGAGAAAAAGAGTGCTGGTGGGCACTAAGGAGGAATCTACCTTTTCGATCACACGATGGACGGCAGTGACACCCTCATCACAGAGGTAAGATTGGATTTCAGCTTTGGTTAGACCGTCGAGCAACCTAGTGTAAATAACACCGACAGTAAGAACTCTAAGATTTGTGGGCCTCGACACGAACGGGGAAGCTGTGGAGAAGCGAGGCGGCAAGCTGGTGTGCTTGAGAATTAGAAGTAGTCTCCAAAAACAAAGTGCCATTCCATAAATGAGAACATGATTTCACAGCGCTGGCAATTGCATCTACACCTTTCTCAGTAATAAACGGATTTACGGTGGTGAAGGTCTGTCTTCAGTATGTGAGACCATGAGTAACTGTGGTGCAGCAGGAAGGGTCTTTGAATCGTGAGCCTCGTTACGTTTATGTTTCATAGACATTGATTGTGAAGGTGATTGACTCGTTGGGAGAAAATACCCATGATTGCCAGCGTTTCCATAGGTGCGCTCCTTCCAACAGGGGCCCCCCTTCACAAGGGGGAGCACATGCCTTATGTGATAATACCTCAGGTAACATCTCCCAAACACCTGACAGGGACCAATCGGCAATTTGGTAAGGTTGCGGCTCAGGCATTCACCCCTCCATGGGCCTGGCCTGTACCAGGGGGTATGTGTGAACCCAACCTGCAGGGCCGGCACTGGGAATTACGCGTTACCCAGTCACGTGGTACGCGTCAGGCACTGTAAAGGCTTGGGCCCCATGGTAGCCAAGCACGAACCCGCCAAAGAGTGGCGAGCCCTCGTGGGGGGGCCGCTACTGAACCAACACTGAGGCACAATAGTAATAGTTTGGAATTATGTGCACGCTAGTTAGGTTACAGAAACAAGACAAGGTAGGGCTATAGCTGATATGGTGCCAGGTGCTGTTACGAGACACAACCTGACTGAACTGTGAAGATAAAATTTTCAGTTTGCAGCTAGGGTTTTGTCAAACGATCATTCTCATAGTTATCAAATTTCTGCTTTCCATATTTATGTGCACAGAGATGGGAAGGTTGCCATATTGTACTGCTACAGTGCTGGATGCTGTAAGTTTGGAAGTGCTCCATACCATTTAGCAAGTTATTCATTCCTATGGTACTTCCAGTATTACTATGTGTATGCTCTGTTCTTTCTGCTGTGTTGACTTTCTGGAAGTGCGTGCTGTGTGACTTATATCCCATTTTCGTAACATAGCTTTATTAACTTATTCTGATGGGAATTACGTGTTTCATTCTGCGTGTCTTCAAAACAACAGGGCACATTTCTCACCCACTCTTGCTTTCTCCCCCCCCCCCCCCACACACACACACACACACACACACACACGTGTTCGTTCGTCAATTAGTCTCCTGCGGTGAGACCCTACACACGCAACAATTTATCGGCCGACTGACGACAAACTGTGTCAGCTTATAACCGCCCCCCCCCCCCCCCCCATCGACTGCACTCAGCTTTCGCATCGCCACCCTGTTGTGATTTGTTTAATTTCATTGAGTTCATTTTCTACGAGATCCTACTGGTTTTACACAGATATAAAAACGAGTTTTAACTTGGATGTTTTAAAATTGACTGCCAAAAAGTCCGAGAGAAAGTTGTAGGGAAAGAATTAACTACTTAAAGGAAAGATATGTACCTAAGTTCTGGTACTTAAGCAGATGGGATCTGATGATTTCGTAATTATCTAGGAAAGGATGAATCATGCACTTCGGAGCTTCTAATCGCCATCAAACCATTCGTAATGAAAAAGAATACAGTCATGAGAGAGGCTGTAAGCTGTGAGGAGATCTTACCCATCTTACGATTTCTAGCCATTAACAAACATTAAGAGCACCTAATGTTCTGTGTTGTTTTCTCCCCCCCTCCCCCTCCCCCATTTAGTAACAAATCATCCCTGCAACCTGCAGCGTGATTTGTAGTTGACTGAAGAGATACATAATGGTACAGTGAAATTAGTGTTCACGTGAATGTGTGTTCTTTATCCCGTAAGGACGTGAAACTTTAGGAAACTCCATTCCAATTCGAAGAAAAAAGACTACACATGGTGGTGGAGCATATCATCCAACAACTGCAAGAACAGATGCATAAAATATGAAGTATTTAGCAACTGTCAGAAAAGTAAAAGAACTCCCACACTTTACTTTTCATAGCAAAGGGCTTGGTTATATGCTGGACCCTTTTAACACCTATAACATTGAAGCAAGTACGTTTTATAATTAACATCCGATGATTTACAGAATTCATTTCCGCTAAGTATCGGAAATAAAACCTAAAAAAGAAATGCAGAAGTCGGACTTTTATTCTCTCTATGTGCCACAGGAAACCATTATCGATTCCTCAAAAAAATGTGCATTTCTTGCATCTATACTGCTATATTTCTCGGACGGCTTCTCCCACAAATATCTACAGTCTATTTTTTGTGGACACTGTCTATAAAGATGAGTCCTCCTTGCACCCTGTCATGCATGTTAGAACATCATCTTATCGCACGCACAGTGACAACAGACGAACTTTCGGCAGGCAACTGGTACGACAGCGCCACACACGACGTAATTTGTTTTGGTGTGTGTGTGTGTGTGTGTGTGTGTGTGTGTGTGTGTGTGTGTGTGTGTGTGTGTGTGTGTGAGTGAGTGAGTGAGTGAGTGAGTGTGGTGGGGGGGGGGGGGGGGGAGATGGTGTCGGTTGTTGGGTTGCCCTAACCGCCCGCCATCCCACAAGAAAAGTTCATTGGTCTGAAAAAATGCCTACACACGCAATTTGTCGGTCCGTCGGCCGATCAGTGCGTCCTTACAGGACGTAGGATTGGCTCTAAGTTGAAGCAGCACGGGTGAGTAAGGCGAGGTGTATGCGTGGACGCTCTACTTGGTTGGTTGGTTGTTTGAGATTAAAGGGACCAAACAGCAAGGTCATCAGTCCCTTGTTTCAAATAGACTCCATTCTGCTAACGGGACATCTCAGTATAGTCAGAAAAATAAAACGGATAAAGGGGAAACGTAAAAGGGCAGTCACGTTGTCATTAGTAAAAACAAATGAGGGAAGTTGGCAAGAGAACGAACCCAACACTATGCTGAAACAGCATAGGCAAGACCACCTGTGACTTAAAAGGTACAACTGCTATAACGCAGAAAGTACGTATGGGAATAGAAAAACTAACCAAGCCTTAAAAAGAAGGGGTAAAAACAGAGTAAAAGGGAAAGAAAAGAGGATTCCGGTCAGGGAGGTGAATCGGGAATCTCTGAACACTGCCTACAGTGGGAGACACCCAAACACTCACCGCCCTGCCCCAACACCAGAGGGAGATTAAAAACTTTAAAACTGAGAATAAAAACCACTCTCCCGGAGGAAACCTAGAACCAGAGAGACCATCCGGGAATCGTCAGCCAACATCAAAGGTAAAGTGTGGGGGAGTCTGTACTTAGCACGCAGAGCCAAAAGAAGGGGGCATTCAACCAAAATGTGGGCCACTGACTGGAAGGCTCCACAACCACATAGCGGGGGTGGCTCATCACGCAAAAGGAAACCATGGGTCAGCCTGGTATGGCCAATGCGGAGACGACACAGTGTGGTCGAGTCCTTGCGGGAGAGGCTAAAGGAAGAACGCCATGGGCCTGTATTCACCTTAATGGCACGAAGTTTATTAGACAGTGGAGTAGCCTCCCAAGAATTGGCCCATGACTGTGCAAAGTGGGATTTGATGTGAAGCCGTAAATCCGCTGCAGGAGGGGTTACAGAAAACGGGGGGTAAGTAACTGCTCCCCCAGCCAAACGATCAGCGAGCTCATTACCCGGGATACCCACATGGCCTGGGACCCATAGGAAGTCAATGGAACAAGCAGCACGGTGAAGATCAGCGAGATGGTCATGGATGGCAGAGACCAAGGGATGGCGCGAAAAACACCGGTCAATAGCAAGAAGGCCACTCATCGAGTCCGTACATAACAAAACGCGGTTGTGTTGGGATTGTTTAATAAAGGTAAGGGCCCGGGAAATTGCCATCAATTCCGCAGTAAACACCCCACATGAGGGTGGCAGTAGATGATTTTCCGTTCCAACAAAGGACGTGAAGGCATACCCAACATGATCAGCAGATTTAGAGCCATCAGTGTAAAAAACAACAGCATCCCGAAACTCCCATAAAAGTTGGCGGAAAAAGGAACGGAACACCACCGGGGGGATGGAATCTTTCGGACCGCGGCGGAGATCCATCCGAATTCGAGGCCGAGGAACTAACCAAGGAGGGGTGGAGGGGAGGGAGCGAGGAAGACAGGACAAAGAAGGAAGCCGAAAATCACGGGTAAGAGACGCAAGGCGCAGCCCAACCGGTAAACCCGCCCGAGGGCGGGAGTCAGGCGGGCGACGTCCATGGTCTGGGAATAGGATAGAATAGGAAGGATGAGCGGGAGAAGAACGGATAGTAAGGGCATAAGACACCAGAAGCTGTGACCGCCGAACAGAAAGGGGGGGGATCCCAGCTTCAACCAGGAGACTATCAACAGGGCTAGTAGGGAAGGCACCGGTGGCCAAACGGATACCACGATGGTGGACTGGATCCAGCACGTGCAGCGTGGAAGGAGCAGCTGAACCATAAACTTGACAACCATAGTCCAAACGTGACAGAACTAGAGCACGATAAAGACGGAGAAGGAGGGAACGGTCCGCACCCCAGGAGGAGTGGGCAAGGAAGCGAAGGACATTGAGTTTACGGAAACATCCTACCTTCAGGAGTCTGATATGGGGCAGCCAAGTGAGCTTGTTGTCGAAAAGAAGACCTAGGAAACGAAACTGTGGAACCACAGGCAATCTTTGTGCAGCGAGATAGAGCTCTCGATCAGGGTGGACCGTAGTACGGCGACAGAAGTGGACCACCCGCGATTTTAAAGGAGAGAATTGAAACCCGTGGGAGAGGGTCCATGCAGAGGCACGCCGTATAGCCACCTGGAGCTGCCGTTCTGCAGATGGCATCGAGGAGGAACTAACCCAAATGCAGAAATCATCCACATACAGGGCAGGGGCGACCAAGGGACCGACAGAGGCCACAAGTCCATCGATAGCAATGAGGAAAAGAAGGACACTCAAGACAGAACCCTGTGGGATGCCCGTCTCCTGGGTCCATGGAGAACTAAAAGCAGTACCAACTCGAACTCTGAATGACCGATGGATCAGGAACTGGCGGATAAAAATCGGGAGTGGGCCCCGAAGACCCCACTGATGAAGGGTTAGTAAGATGTGATGGCGCCAGGCCGTGTCATAGGCCTTGCGAAGGTCAAAAAACACTGCAACCAAATGGCGGCGCTGGGAAAAAGCCTGCCGAACTGCGGATTCCAAGCGAAGCAAATGATCGATTGGAGATCGTCCCTCTCGAAAGCCACACTGGTAAGGGGACAATAGATCCCGAGATTCGAGGACCCAAGTGAGCCGACGGGCTACCAGCCGTTCAAGTAACTTACAACCAACATTGGTCAAACTAATTGGCCGATAACTATCAACAGATAGGGGGTTCTGACCAGGCTTAAGGACAGGAACCACAATGCTATCCCTCCACTGAGAAGGGAAGTCACCCTGGAGCCAGATACGGTTAAACACCCGAAGAAGATGGTGCCGTTGTGGAGCACTGAGATGTTGAAGCAGCTGGTTACGAATGGAATCTGGGCCAGGAGCCGTATCATGAGAAGCAGATAGAGCAGAAAGAAATTCCCATTCAGTGAAAGGTTCGTTGTAAGATTCTGACTCACAAGTGGTGAAACATAAGGTGACAGCTTCAGCCTGCTGTTTTTGATAAAGGAAAGCAGCTGGATAGGAGGCCGACGCTGATGCCACTGCAAAATGGGTCGCAAGATGTTCTGCGAGAACTAATGGGTCCGTACAAATGCCATCTGGGAGGTGAAGGCCTGGGAGGGTGGACTGCCGATGGCAACCTTGGAGAGAGCGAAGTGTAGCCCATACCCGTGACAGAGGGACAGTGGAACCAAGGGAAGAAACGAATCGTTCCCAACATATCCGCTTGCTCTGTTTGATTAAATAACGGGCTTTAGCGCGAAGGCGCTTAAAGGTAGAAAGGCTGGCTACAGATGGGTGCCTCTTAAAGTGTTGCAAAGCTCGACGGCGATCACGGATGGCAATGGCAATGGCCGTACTCCACCACGGGACTTGCCGACGACGAAATTGTCCAGATGAGCGCGGGACAGCAAGGTTAGCAGCGCGAACAATCGCGTCAGACACGTCACGTAGGACGTCATCAATACAACCCGACAAAGAGGGAGAAAACTCGACCTGTGCAGTATATAGAGGCCAATCGGCGCGGTGGAAAGACCAACGAGGTAACCTCTCCATCGGGGAGCGGGAAGGGAGCGTGATAAGCAACGGGAAATGGTCACTATCACAAAGGTCGTCGTGTGGCGACCAGTGTAATGAAGGGAGGAGAGAGGGAGAAGAAAGAGAAAGATCAATGGCAGAAAAGGTACCATGACCAGCACTGAAATGAGTAGGGGAGCCATCATTAAGAAGGCACAGGTCGTGGTCTGCAATAAATTGGTCGATAAGAAGACCTCGTTTAGATGGAAAGGCACTGCCCCACAAAGGATGATGAGCATTAAAATCCCCAAGGAGGAGGAAGGGAGGAGGAAGTTGCTGAAGAAGGGTGGTTAAGGCAGCAGGTGTAAGAGTCCTGTCAGGAGGGAGATAAAGATTGCATACTGTGACTGCAGAGTCTAAGTGGACCCTAACAGCAACTGCTTCCAATGTAGTTTGGAGAGGAATCCACGTGCTAGCAATGTCTGTACGGACCAACGTACAAACGCCACCAGAAGCCCGCAAGGGTCCGACCCGATTTCGACAGAAAACACGGAACCCACGGAGGGTCGGTGAGTGAGCATCAGTAAAATGAGATTCCTGGAGAACCACACAAGCTGCTGAGTAGGACGAAAGAAGGGATTTCAATTCCGGAAGGTGACGATAGTAGCCATTACAATTCCATTGGAGAACCACAGAACGATGGTTTAAATGAGGGCTGAACACGCTAAATCCAGTCATACCGCCGGGTCCCCACCCGTCACCGACAAGGAGGGGGCGACATCCATAAACGACAGGTCAGAATCCGGTTGTGAAGCCGGGGAAGGGACCTCCGGTGACACCAGAGGCTCTTTGTCCCGGGACTTATGTTTCTTCTTCTTTTCAGGCTGAGATCGAGGAGGGCTGTGTGGCATAATGGAGCCAGCTGCGGCAAGATCAGGAACAGAAAGAGACCGGGCGACCTGGGGGCCGATAGACCGCGGCTCTCGCGGTCGCCGCGCTGCAGCAGACCTTTGACCTGGAAGGTGCCGGGAAGGGGCATCCCGGGAGAGGCGCCCTTGACCGGCAGACGCCGAAGGAGTGGGACACTTCTCCGGCTGGGGAGGGGGAGCGGCGCCCAGAGGAGAAGGTGTGGGAGCCGCAGGGGAGGGGGGAAGGAGAGGGGTCCGGGACGGGGGTAAGGAAGGGGGAGGAAGGGATGAAGATGTAACCAAGGCGTAACTAGATGTCAATGGACACAGGGTGCAATCGTGCATATTTCTTACGGGCCTCTGTGTAGCTTAAACGATCAAGAGACTTATACTCCTGTATCTTTTTTTCTTTCTTATAGACTGGGCAATCTGCTGAACGTGGAGAATGACTACCATGACAATTTACACATACAGGAGGGGGAACACAGGGACTCCCCTCATGGAGTGGACGTCCACAGTCACCACAGAGAGGGTCCTGGGTACAGCGAGAAGACATGTGGCCAAAACGCAAGCACTTAAAACACCGCATAGGAGGTGGGATGTACGGCTTCACATCACAGCGATAGACCATAATCTTAACTTTCTCAGGAAGGGTATCCCCTTCAAAGGCCAGGATAAAGGCACCAGTATCAATACGATTATCTTTAGGACCCTTCTGAACACGCCGAACAAAGTGAACACCCCGCCGTCCGAGATTGTCCCGAAGTTCCTCATCAATTTGAAGGATGAGGTCTCTGTGAAAAATCACACCTTGTACCATATTTAGAGACTGGTGAGGGGTAATGGACACGGGAATTGTGCCAAGATGGGTACAGGCACGAAGGGCCGCAGATTGGGCAGCCGAAGCAGTTTTTATCAGTAACGAACCCGACCGCATCCTGCTCAGGGAGTCCACTTCGCCGAACTTGTCTTCAATGTGTTCCACAAAGAATAAAGGTTTGACACTGGTGAAAGTATCTCCATCAGTCCTGGTGCAAACTAGATAACGGGGGAAAGGCTTTGCCCCTAGACGACGGGCCTGACCCTCCTCCCAGGGGGTAGCCACGGAAGGGAAGGCCGAAGGGGCAAGAGAAGCAGCACTTGAGGAATCAGTACCACGCAGAGAGACGGCCGCAGAAGAGCGGCCAGAGGTTTGGACCCTTATGCGTTTCATCTGCATAACGTCCGCCCTGATACCACCCACTCCGATCAGGGGCTCTCCGCACGGGCGCCACCCAGCCACAGCAAGGGCCGTCTGGCACGGCGGCCATTGCCGGGAGTTCCGATGCTCCAGGATGACGAGCAACCACTCCAAGGCATGCATGAGGAGGTCACAGCTCAGGTATCAGAAGTGTGATCCCTGTGTGTTCAGGGGGCTCAACCAAAAGGGTACATAGCGACCCCACCACACGGGCTGGCTACCGTGCTGGCTATGCACCCTAGCATCGGACAACGACGTAGAAGAAAAGGTGGAATATACTAGGAGGGCACACGTCGGAGACACTAGGTAAGGTGCTCTTCCCCAAATGGCTCACACTACGGAAGAGAAATTTTGGAATGGAGGTCAAACCCCAGAGGGGACCAAGGAATGCCGAAAGGAGGAGATGATTACGCAACAAAGCCGGAGTGTAAAACCAACAGAACCAGGAGGATAGCGGGGGCCAACATAAGCAAGGACACCAATAGAGGGAGAGGAGAGGGCGAGGGTAAAGGGGTATGGAGGGGAAAGGAGGGGAAGGGAAAGGAAATGCAGCCCGGGAGAGAAAGAAGGCTGCAATGGCTCGGGGCCCCGTGCTCGCCACGCACGTATCCACAAAAGAGTTGTGGACCCCCTGGGGGGGACGCTCTACTGTGGCGGGCGATCAACTTATTCCAGAGCTTTGCTAATTTCATCCTGTAGTGAGCGTGTACTTTCTGCGGTGGAAAGGTTTGTTGGTAAATTGAGCTCAATTTAACGTTCTACACGGGATTCTCCACGTCTAAAAATGCGACTGCATTTTCACTATGAAGCGGGACTGGAAAAGGTGTGTATAGTATTTTTTAGCAACCGTTAAATGTTACATGCATGCCTTTGTAGAGTTTTTGTACATAAAATTACTCACCAATCCCTACCCGTGGGTAAGAGGCAAATCAGCTGCCTACAATTTTAGCAGTAGTTTCCTCGTTCAAGGTTCTTTCACCACGGATTTCAGTTTCTATCAACGCGAATAAACGCTGATTTTTCGAGAATCTTCGGAAGTTAACGAGTGCCAATCATAACCCAATGCTTAGTCAATCGTCTTCTTTAATATTAGCATATATTGTAAGTAAAATGCAATGTTATATTAAATTTTCCATTTTTATTATTATTTATCTGCATTTGTCATAAATTAACGATAATCTCAATTTTGAGACCTGTCACTTCGAAAAACTTTAGTAAATTAGTAACTTGTATCCCAAGTTTTCCGTTTCCGTCATAGAAATAACGTTTTCTGTAATAACTGACCCAGTTCTAAAATGGTATAAGTAACACTTTGAGCTTAACGGACCGAAAGTAATAGTTCGATCATTCTAGGAACTACCACAGACCAACGTTTCTCATGGCGATTCAACAAAGCTCACGTTGCAACTTTGTTCCCAGAACTGATCGATTGCCCTCGGTTCTGAATGGAATGGAAGGCTGAATCAGAGACTCCGCAGTTTCTGTGAGAAGCTAGGCTGCGACTTCCTAGACTTACGTGATAGGTTTGAGGGCTGTAGGTTCTCGTAAATGTGCCAGGTAGCTGATTATGTGTGAGGAGCAGACCGGTTTTGTAGATAAGGTGGCTGTTGATCCAGTCTACACGACAATATCTGTAGAGCCCTAAGAATTGTCAGTGTAGGTTACAAACGAACGCGCCCCAGGAGAGTATTAAAATCCTTGTGATTAACTGGCGTAGCATGCGCAACGAAGTGCGAGAATTTGAAGGCCTCCCAAAATGCAGCGGAGCTCCCATACCACTAGGTACAGAAAGCTGGTTAAAGCGCAAGATTGATAGATTTGTGGGGAAAATGTAAGCGCATGCTAAAGGATAGGCCACTGGGAAATGGTGTGGGTGTATGTGCTGCGATAGACAAATTCGAATCTACCGAGATAGGAATTTAAGCCGTATGCGATACTGTTTGGGAAAGTGTGTCATGGATGGGCGTAAACATTAAGCTGCATCCACCTACGAACCAGACAGTTACCCTGATGTGACCAGGATGTTGAGATAACACCTAAGTTCATCTGTAGGTAAGTTCTCCAATATTACTGTCAGCACTGGAGGACATCTTAATGATCTACCAATAAAGAGTAAATTACAGTTTTGTAGGTAGTGGATGTGACAAGATATCCTGCATAATAGTAGTAAACGCGTTCTCTGAGAAGTAACGAGATCAAATTGTTCGGAACCCACACATAGTGGATACTAATTACAACTAACAGCTTCGAACAGACCTGCCCACTGAGGATGCCTACACAAACTGTCAGTGACTATGACGAGCACTTGGTTTAAATATTGAGAAATATACATATGTGCAGTTCACAAAACGAAAAACGGTATCCCAGGACTACAACGTCAGTCACAGATGGCGTCACTCAAGTCATACTAAGAGTTCTGTGTAACAGTTTGTGGCGATATGAAACTGAACGACCACGCATGGTCAGCAACGTGGGCAGAAAACCGCTGCTCATTGGACATACGATTTTCACGAGACGAAAACTGATGCATCTGACACCCGTGGGGAACGAAATAACTGGGAACGAAAACAGAACTTACGTCAACGGTAGGCCAATAGTGCACGGACTGGGAGCGTGATAGCATTCAGAGAACGGGAGGCGTGAAGATGCCGGAGCGACTGTTGTAGCATCCGATTTGAAGGCATTACCGGCGCCCGTACTGACTACAGACAACACTGGAGGCTGCTGTGAACATACTGTCCAGGAACTCTCAACCTGTACACCGACCGAGTCGCCGTGTTCTCGTGGAGCGAATGCGAGACAGGGAACAGAGAACAGGTCCACTGCGGCTGCACCGCTGTCTCTACGGCTGACCGGCGACCGGTGCAGGGTCCTAGCTGCGGGATGCTTGTCTGACGCCTCACGAGGGCAACTAAAATTCGAATTTCAATATTTTGTTAGTTCCTAGCGGCCGACTTTGAATATTAGGAAAATCCAGGATACACTCAAAAGTATTTTTTTTTTCTTATCGTAAAGGCTCAACAAACTACCATAGGTATAGGCATTACGGTCGGAAATGGTGTGTATATATATCTTCATGCAGTGAAACTGACAGCGAGCCGGTTACCCACACAGTATTCGTGGAGTACTTCAAAGTGAGGGAACTTCGTGACTTCCATCAGACCTTAGAGGGATGCAAGACACCTGACACCTAGCTGCCAGATTCAGTCAACAGCTGAAAATTAGCTTCCCATTAGACCATTAAGGAAATGGAACCTCAAAGTAATATGCTTGGCTCTGATACTTCAATACCTAACCCTTCTCCAAAAACACTGACAGCGTTGTCTGACTTAAGTCGTGTAGCCCCACGTCCAGGTTAAGAACCAGGCTGATAATCTGGTTGAGATTTTATGCCAACGAACGTGAATGCCAAAAAAAGGTGTAAAATGCCAACTAATGCAAAAAATTGTAAAATTTATTCTTAGCGAACACTCCTTACGTTCGCGGCATATTCAAACGCACTTTGTCATAAAATTAATACTAAAGTAAACAGAAAAATTATTACGAAATCGGCAAGACTCTGATGAGTATTTCGATACAATATTATGTACAAACATGGCAAATAAACTATGAAAAATACAAACGGGGTGCGCCACCTAAGATTTACCGGGTTGTGTGACGTGTTCGTATAACAAGCAGGAACTCCTGCCGCTCTATAAAGCATAAAGAGCTTACTATAATAGCACCATTTATTAATTCTTTTGAAAGTGCCCTTAAGTCCGAAAGCATTGTGCAGTATACAACCTCAAGATAATGCTAGTGCCAAATGGCTTTACAGTCACTGAATTAACGGTAATGCGAAAAACAGAAAATGCAACGGCGTCCAAGAAACAAAGGAGTACACACCAAGAACACACAGTATAAAAGGTTTATAATAAGAGGTTACGTATCACAAAAACTATCTTAAAGCACTCAGCAAGGCATTTTGTATTTTTCTAGGCGTGAAGATTGACTATAGAGTAAACTGGTCAAATCACATTTTAGACCTTTACAAGAGACACGGTTCTTCAATTTTTGCAATACGCATCATCTGATAGTGCAAACTGAAGCATTAAAAAAGCAGCCTACTAGGGTTACTTCCATTCTTTGATGGCATATGGAATTATTTTCTGGGGAAATGAACCTCTACCTAAGAAAATATTCGTTACTCAGAAGCGTGTTGTGAGAGATATGTGGTGTAGACACTAGATGCAGTTGCAGATGCCCATTCCGGAATCTGGGAATTCTTACAACTACTTCTCAATACATATATAACTTGTGTGTTTCATAAGTAAAAACACTGAATGTAACAGCTAATACCTTCAGTACAACACTAGGAAACATGATTTCCACACTGAAGCTCAAAATTTGAAGGTTGTGCAGGAGGGTGTACAGTACTCTGCTATAAAGATATTTAACGCTCTTCCTGCAGAAATCAAATTTGAAATAGCCAAAAATCTACATTTAAAGAGATCCTGAGGCAACTTCTTTTAGCCATGTCATTTTACAGTTTGGAAGAGTTTATGAAGCACTGCCCTAGAATAAAATAACATGTATCATATAAATTTAACATTAAGCTGTACATTCTTGTCACATATGTAACTCTTTTAGTGTTAACTGCTTACATTTAACTCTCTGGGTTATATGACCTTTTCATATTTACTTTACTATGTGTTATACTTTATAATCTGGAGGCCTAACTTTTCACATTTCGTCGTATTGTGTTACATATCGTAGTAGTTACTTAACTACATGATCTTTACTTGTAAACAGTGTTCAAGTAATTGTCACTGACAATGTATAAATTGACACACTACACCCATGTGGAATTCTCGCAGTTGGATCCATGGTGCAATAAATAAATAAAATACACAAGGTTCCTTTAAATGCTAATGACGTAAGAGGGACCACTACGAAAGGAAAGTCAGTAGAGCAGGAGCACCGGTACATAAATTGTGCAGAGCACGCGGTAAGTTGTACACAGCAGAAACAGGGCACAATCTCCATCTTCTATTCAACGAAAACGTAGGCACAAACAGTGAAACTGCATCCCGAAAAGCAATAAACCGTGCGATGAGTAAATATAGACGAGCACGTGCAAATAACGGTTACACCAGCAAGTGTCACTTGCTGAACCCTAGACTACTAAACCCTCGCAAAATTTACGATTGCAGTAGCCTAAAAAAAACAGGACATATTTTACTTTATTTCACACGTAACAAACGACTGGTCATTTAATAATGCCTTTAGACTTGTAGGGTTAATCTAATTGACGAACTTTAAATTTTCACGCGTTACTTGAATGAGTGAAATTATCTACTCAACGAATAAGACCTTAAGCAGATTCACAGCTTTTTAACTTTTACTGAGTGAGACCAAACTTACGTACCGCCACGCCGCTGCGAATTTGCCTCAGAGCTCCGCTGTCGCCGGCTGCCAGAGCACTGTGTGCCCGAGACACGGAAAACAACGGTCCTCCACAACGCCCTCTGCTGGAACACTCGCAAAAGAACAACAACAAGGACTGTATCACACTATCACATACCTCTGTCAAATGTCGTTTGTAAAGGACGTTCTATAAAAGCATTACAGTGTACTGAGATAGTTTTACATCTTTTATAAAAGTTAGAGAGTGATACTAGCTTTTGTATCAGTTTCCTCGAAGAAATTCGACAGCCTGTTACGGATCTACTACGCAATTGCGAGATTCCTTTCCATAATAGCTTCAGCTCCCGACAATCAATAATGTTATTTCATTTCGTCGCCATTGTAACTATATTTTGCTCTTGTATTTTCCTCGCAGCATTTAGAGTTTTTATCAGAGTTGCTTGGATTTTATCGAGTCTTTTAGAGATTGGCTTATACTCAGCTTGAGTTCTAGTATCAGCTTGTGTGGTGTCTGCCCTCTGTTGTAATGGCGAGAGCGAAAATCGTAATTTTAGGTGTAGTTCTAGCGCAGTCCCGTTTAGCTCCCTTTTAGTGGTCCGAATACACAGAATGCAGTCCCACTTACGTGTCTCGAAGACTTCTTAAGTGATACAGCCCAGCGCGATATAACTCACGGACAGTATCCATCAGAGACAAGAGTTTCGTGTGTAGTGCTGCAGGGATGTCTGATGGGACAGCTTTCCTTTCTCTGTACTCCTAAAAAACTGACGGATGCGGTGGCCAGCACGCCGGGACTCTAGGCCGACGATGCTGTAGCGTACGGGAAAGTGTCATGGTTGAGAGACTGTAGGAGGAAGCAGGATGGCTTAGACAGAATTTCTTTCTGGTGTGATGAAACGCAGTTCGCTCCAGGTGTAGAAAGATTTAAAGTAATAGAGGTGAGACGGAAAAATAACGGTGTAGCGCTCAAATACATTGCTAGTAGTGTGTTGCTTGATACAGTGCTTTCTATTAAATATCTACCAGTAATGTTTGCAAAGGAACGTACAGTGGAACGAGCGCGTAATGTCGGTAGAAGGGAAGGAGAAGTAAGGAAAGTCTAGCTCATCCGTCCAGCAAACCACGTGTAGGACACACCGGTATCAGCGAGCCTTGAGTACTGTTCGAGTCTGCGATACCCAGCAGGCTGGATTAAAGAAAGACTTTGAACGAACAATTTCAGAAACGGGCTGCTACGTTTTTTTACCAGTTGGTTCCGTCAGTACGAGAGTATTACGGAGAAGCTGCGTAAACTGAAACTTACATTACTGGAGGAAGGCGACGATCTTTTCCCGAATCACTGCAGAAGCAGTATTTGTGGTGTGGAAGCGTATAAACAATCGTTTTCCTTTTCCTCAATTTACGAGTGAAACAGGTAGAGGATTGGGTAATAATGGTAGAAGATACCCTCAGTCATTGTGGCTTGTGGAGTTCGTACATGTATCAATGTATGTATGAAGATAGACGTAATTGTTTTTATTTTTGCAAATTTGTTTTCAAGTTTGCTTTCAAACTTCCTCCTCCGCTGTGCAACATAAATATTTCTGTTTTGCTTCCTGTTTTCATCTAGCGTTTTCATCTTCATTTATCTCACCAGGTGTCCCTTACTGTAGATTAGCTGCCCACTGCAGACATCTCATCACTGTTGCCGTCTCGTATCCTGCTGTCCCTAGAGTCGCAGAAATCACTTGTGTTCCACGTCTCCACCTGAACACCATGTGGATTTCAACGAAACTTCCAACTCTCGAGAGGTAATAACCACATACCTGTCGTAGGGAAGGGGCGAGGGGGGCAAACGAGGTGACGTAGAAGGTCAGTTCTTGAACGTCTGAAGCCCAAACATTGAAATTTTGCACATACGCTACTCATTACCTGTGTAAAAATAATAATAATTTGGCGGGGCCGGGAGGGGGGGGGGGGGGGAGATATGCCGCTACCATCGCATGAGATGAAGTGTGGGGCAGGAAACGTGGCATAGGAATATTCGGTAACGATCGATATTAATATCGAATCCATAATTTTCAGGGTCGCTAGTGTCATGGCTGACGGTCCCGAAGACGTTTCACCCCTAGAGTTCGGGGGTAGAAGGGCGCGCCAGCACTGTGTCGTGTGAGCGTAACTGTGTGACATCTGAAGGAATTTGTACCAAACTTGGCACATGTAGCGCTTGTTCTTTGAAATAAATCATTGTGACAATAACACACCCCTACCAGCACCAGCCCTATGGCTGAGGGTGGACTCGAAAATCAGATACATAGAATCATAACTCGGAAAGGACTGGAACTGTGTCAACCAAATTTTTGTATATTCATGAGACATTACTTGTATAACAATACTGTGGGAGTAATATAACTGTACCACCCCTAGTGGTTGGAGTGGGGGTGAGAAGGGGTGACATGCAATAACACCCTAAAACGTCTGTCGGTATTCCTTTCCCGTAACTAGCTGACTTGGAATAAAGTGAGTCCGTAATTAAAACTAGTTTCGAAACGCCATAGGAAGAGAACCACCACTCAGAATGATATCAAATTTGAACAGCATATTATTAACGTCATGGTGCACAGAAGTAACGAAAACTTTACCAATAGATGGCACTGTAAGCGTCTTAAGGTAAATGAGGTTTGCTACAAATGACATACAAATCACGATACGACGTCTATGGTTTGAGTTGCATATTACACCATCCGTACTGTTCAATGTAAATCACTGCACAAGTTAATCACTCAACAGTTGTGCCGCTGTTTGTTGGTAAGCCCATCCAACACCGCTTGGTCGTACCACATCTGAAGGGAAATATCGGTTTATAATTTTCCTGAGGTCAAAAACCGCATAAATAGCAGAAGCAAATCGATTTCTAACTGTCGTGAGACTGGCGCATGTTCAGTATGTGTTTCAGCGTTTTCTGTCGCAAGCTGAGGTCGAGAAACAGCACGTTCCCCAACAGATCGGAACGTCTCAGGGGTCGCGTTCAGATTGCGTTGCGCAATACGTTCCTTCAGTTCAGCGACGTTCGTAACTGGAACACTGAAGACAACGTCTTTCAGATAACCCCGCAGCCGGAGCTGACACGGATTAAGGTCAGGTGATCTGGACGGCCAGGATGAAAGGAAATGACGGCTGATAGTTTCAGCATTTCCGAAATGTCTCTGCGGCAGCCGCTTCACTGTCCGTGCAACGTGCGAAGGGGCGCCACCTTGCTTAAAAGTAGTCCTACCCACACATCCACGCTTTTCGAGACTTGGAATGACGTTGGTGCGCGAAACACTCTCATAAAGTGTACCGGTGTCGATACAGGTAACAGGACCCGCAGGACTAATCTCTTGGAGAAAATGCTGCCCTGCGATAAGCGATGCCGTCAAACGAGCACCACACAGTCGGCTCTGCAGAATAACGTGGCACCGGTAGATGCGTATTTGGATTTCCCGTTGCCCATATTCTGCACTTCCGCGTATTCACGTGTCCTTGGTGCTTGGAGATGGAAATGGGCTTTGCCCTTCCACAGTGTGTTTCCTGGCCACTCACTGTCAACTTGAATGTGAGCAAGAAATTCCAGAGCGACCGTTTGTCTTGCCTGTGGGTCAACTGGAAGCAACTCCTGAACGTGGGTGATTTTGTACGGATAGCGATGCAGAGAGTTTCGCAGGACAGGCGTGTCCAGCGTTCGGGAAATTCGGCGCGTGTAGTGCACCTTCGCACACCAACGCTCGACCCCTTGAACTGCTTTCCTCCCTCTGCCACACTGCGCTTCAGCAGAACCTGTCTCTTTGAATTTTGTGACCATTTTCTCCAGACCCTCGGCAGACGCCGGACCAGTGGCTTCTTTCTTCCACAGGTCTGCTGGCCCACACTCGCCGTTCTGCTGAAAGACCTCCACCAGCAGCCCGCGATCCTTCACGGAGGCAGTCGTGTTGGGCGTCTCGGACGCACACTGAGCAATGGCCGTGGGCCGCGCGTGGTTGTCTCTCTACAGCTTCTGAAACCAGAAATTCAACTGCGGGCGCCCCGCGCTTTGAAAGTACGGTGTGCAGCGATACCTGTCTCTTACTTGGCGTTGTTCAGTGCGTCAACTATGTCGCGGGAATGAGATCCACACAGAACCAAAAAGCAGTACGTCTGGCTATATACTTCAGATTCGTTTAACGTTTTCTCTCGAGTTGCGTCATATAAAACAGCGAAGAATCAGACAATTCGACATCTACATCTACATATATACTCCGCTAGCAACGAAGCGGTGTGTGCAGAGGGCACAGTTCACGCCAAACTCATATATCCCCGTCTCTGTTCCACTCACGCATCGCGCGAGGGAAAAACGACTGTCTCAACGCCTCAGTATGATCTCTAATTTCTATATCTTTGAATGGTGATGATAGCGCGATTTGAAAGTTGGTGGTAGTAATATATGCTCTACATCATCTGCGAAGATCGGATTTCGGAACTGAGTGTGCAGCCAGTTCCGTTTAGCTCTCCGTCTTTCTGCAAGTCTGTCCCACTTCAAACTTGCTATGAGATTGGTGACGCTCTCACGACGGCTAAATGTACCACTCACGACTCTTGCTACTCTTCTTTGGACCTTCTCAATCTCTTGAATCAAACTGCTAAGGGTCCCACACAGACGAACTAAGATATTGTAAGCTATTTTCTTTGTTGAAGGACTGCATCGCTTCAGGATTCTACCAATAAACCGCAATCCAGAGTTCGCCTTACCCATCACTTGCGTAATCTGATCATTACATTTCAGATCATTTCGAAATGTCACACCCAGATAGTTGACGGGTGTTACCGCTTCCAAAGACTGGGCATTTATTTTGTACTCGTACTTTAATGGGGATTTTCGCCTTGTTATACGCAGTGGGTTATACTTACTAATATTGGCAGATAACTGCCAGTCATTACACCACGCATTTACTCACTCGTTCTTCCTCCACTCCGTACGTGAATGGAACGGAAGACAGCAGAAACAACTAGTACAGTGGGACGTACCCTCTGCCACGGTGAAGTCGCCACTGGAGCCGTAAGCCAGCAATGAAGCGTGGATCACTGGCACACCGTGCAGTTGTACCACTGTCCAAGAGCGGGAGCCGGGGCGGCTCGGCCGGCAGAGCACCAGGCTTTTAAGCCGGGGGTCCGGGGTTCGAGTGCCTGTGGCGTATATGGATGTGACTGCTGCCGTGGGTAGAAAACTTGTCCAAAAAAAATGAAAATTGCAGACGGAGATGCAGTTTTTCTTTCTGGTGGACGCTGCGCTGAGCTGACAAAAGGAAAGGCGTATTTGTAACAAATTTACCTAATAAACGAGGAGTTAAGTGTGGACGACGTCAGATAATAAGTCAGTCAATGCTTTTATCTGCGACATTTGTGTGTTCGCGCAACGAAACAATGATCTTTCCTTGAGGTGACATCTCCTGTGCTGCCTGGCTGACAGAAACAAACCGATGGTCCGCCGTGTTGATTTAAGTATTTGTGAAGTTCACATCTCGTATCTGGTGGTTTCACTGTGCATATTTGCGTACCACGGAAACGTGCACTTTAAGTAATACAGCACGTTAAACATTTATCTAAAACGCATAGTTGTCAGTAAGGTTTCTGTTGTTCAGGTGTCGCATCGACGGATAAAAATCCTGCAGCAGGGACGAAACATTTTGATATACCGAAATGGATTAGCAACTTGTAACAATAAGATGAGCGAAAGACACATCAAAAAATAAGGTAAACACCGTCCTCCACTATTAAATAAAAAGTAGATAGGGACAGCGAGGCAAACGAAATTCACTACGTAAATGCTAAGTAGTTCTAAGTTCTAGGGGAGTGATGAACTCAGAAGTTAAGTCCCATAGTGCTCAGACTCATTTGAACCACTAGAGACATTACAAAAACCATTACAAAAAAGTCACTTGTTATCAAGTAGGTGACTGGTTTGAACACCGCAATGCTACATCGATGTAGACGTCTGTAATCTTCAACCTAATGTCAAGTGCTTGGTAGGTCTGTGCCATTGTACTAGTTATTAAGACTTCTTGCTGTCCCGTTCCCTACGGAGCGCAGGAAGAACGACTGTTTTAATGCCTGTGCGCTCCCTAATTGGTCTGCTGTTGTCCTTATTGACATGTGTGTACCTAACGATTTCTCTCCGCTGTCGAGTTCTGGCGCAAAGATACACCATGGCCGAAGTTAGGATGTTTAAGCGCGGAACGAGAGAGATGGACTTTGACTTTCAACCTGGTCGGGGAAGTTTCCTCATGTCGGTTTCGCGTGATTACGCCTGATATGGCTACAGAGAGAGAAAGATAGAGAGAGAGAGAGGGGGGGGGGGGGGGAGGGAGTGAGAGAGGGAGGAAGTGGAGGGAGGGTGAGTGGTAGCCTGCGACGGTGTTGGCCTGATGGTAGTGGCATGGGGTGGTGACACCGTGTTCTCATACTTCGCCCTGCTATTTAACAGGTTGCGAGTTCCTGTCGGCTTCCATCAAGGATTATATTTTCCTACAGTGCAGCGAAACTGATAAAGATTCACTGCCGTGCAATTTCTTCCAAATGAATGCCATTAGTTCATCACCTCTGTTGTAATATAAGCGTGTAAAATTTTGCTACAGCACACTGCCATGATCTCTGAATTGTGATCTTCAACAAACCATACTTACCGAATCTTGAGAGCTTTTCAACTGTTTTTAGACAGCGTTGGCAACCACATGCAGTCCCTTACTTTGTGTGCTGCGGTAAGGTGTTGAATAATAGAGCAGACCTCCCATTACCCTTTTTAAGTGTTGATAGACTGCATTGGCAACTGGATGCACTCCCTTACTTGGTTTGCTGCGATAAGGTGTTGAATATTAGAGCAGACTTGCCATTACCCTCTTCAAGTGTTGGTAGAATGCGTTGGCAACCCTTTGCACTCCGTTGCATGGTGTGCTGTGAGGAGATGTTGATTTGTTAGAACAGAACTCCCCTTACCCTTTTCAAGTGTTGGTAGACTGTGTTGCCAACTGCATTAGTGTTCTGCATTTTATCCTTGTATATTCTAAATGTACGTCTGAGTTACAGACACATCTGGATGGAATTATCTGGGTACAGAGGAGTAGTCTTTCTGTACCTGTTTTGTGACAATCCTTCGATCTCTGAAGTAAACAAATCGCCCAATTGCGCTAGTCTCATTTTTATAGCCATTATGTAAACAAACTGCTCACGTGGGCACTCGATTTGTGTATTTAGGCCATAATTAATGGCAATAACTTAGGGTAATTACTCTAATTTTTATGCAAGGTAGCAGCATGTTTACTTAGGTATCTGGATGGTTTTAGCTTAAACAAGTAACTGTAACTTTTAATTACAGTAGTTTATGACTGGTTTGCTGTTGGTCGTTCCCCACCTGTCCCTCAGCGCCTCCACCAGCCCTCTATACTGTCCTTCCAGCATCTCAAGACTTCATCTAAATCGCTCAAGATGCAGCATCAGTAAATACGGGTGATATTGCAAATTCCCAGTACACCACCCTGCGGTTTTGGTCTAGTCTTCGCAAACAACGTTATTTACGGTTTCGTGACTAATTTCACCAAGTTTTTTTTCTCTTTTTTTTGTAGAATGAGACACACGAGTATGGATTTCGTGGCCGTTCTATAGATTTTAAGGAAACACGCGTAAAGTACACAGCTTTAAATGTTTAATAACAAACAACACCAACATAAGACACTGTTTATAGATTTTAGGTCAATTTCTCGACTTTCACCCGTATTCTACAAATACCTAAAACAAAGGCCAACGAAAAATCTTTTTTGGTAAACTTTTTTTACTTAGATAGCTGATTTTTATAGATTTTTATGAGCTGAATCAAAATCTAGCCTTATTTTTTTTGTACCACCCATAGTTTTCGAGCAGTATGCTTTTTACTATATAGTATACAAATCCTATAGTATATGGTAAATGGGAAAATTAATGAAACTCTTTGTTACAACATAAGCATGGTTTCTATTTACAGTAATCTACTTAAAACAATGATATGTGTTACTAGAGGTTTCACTTGTCAGCTGGAATACGTTCTTATTTTCTTTCTCTTTCTTCTTTGAAACTTCTTGTGTAGCTTTTTCTACGAAGAGTCGCTTGCTGAACTTCTTGGTGATGTGACCAACAGTGGTCCCCCCATCATGTTGGTGTTCCAGCCGCCATCGTAGCGGTTTTCCATCACTAGTTTTGTATGAATCAATAAACAGCCTCCAGTCTTCGTTTTTGTATTCAATACCACACTCATTCATCAGACAGCAAATGTCTGAGAAGTACACTAAATCGCCTTATTGTTGAAAAAACTTGAAAAATTGCTGCCTCTCTTTCTGTACATGTATATGCTGGTTCCATTCTTTTAATCTAGAGCCAAGCAGTTCAGCTTTTTCTTTCGTTAAGCCCAGATCCCTAACCAAATCATTAAGCTCAGTCTGAGTAAACAATTTGGGCTCGACACTTTCTGTATTACAATGGAATTCATCATCATGTGGTTCATCTAAATCAGATTCTACAACAGATAATACTTCTGTTGGAACAGAATCTAAATCATCTAGTGGTTCAGGAACCGGCAAATCTACATCATACCCTACTGGCTGGCTGGCGGACAGAAGGTTAGGGTAGCTTATTACGTTCTTGGTTTTCGAATTATGACCAGTAATGTCAGCACTGTAGAAGAAGCAATCATCGGAATGATTTCTTGGCTCCCTCTATATCGCAAATGTAAAGGCTTTTTTCTCCTTTTTGGACCATTTTCTCCGATCTTCAACACTCATAACATACCTTAAGCGGCATCCAAGATTTATCTTCATCACAAAGTTTAGATCCAAGGTATGATATAAAACCTTTTTCACGAAGTCTTTAATGTATATTTGGTCTTTTTTAACCTAAATCACCACAAATATAGCAAAAATTGTATTGAGCACATGTACAGGAAATGGGAAAGTGAGGTTAGGTTGACAGTAAACAAAACACCATCTGTTAACACAAAAATAGAATCGACCTCTTTTGCCAGCAAATGTTTTTCCGCAGTACAACCAACGTCATCTACATTCCTTTTTAAATTATTTTAACTATATCAGAGCAGTTAAATTCTTTAAAAATATCGCTTAATTTAATAAGTTTAACTTTAAAATGTGAAGAACATGGGTGGTACAGTTTTTTAAGTATCATATTTGGGTTTCCCACATTAAACTCGTAAGAATAAGTTTTTTCAGCAAAAAAGTTTTTCCATCGTTGGCCGGCGTAATTTTACCGATTTTTAAGAGGTACGTAAATACAGGTTTTCCATAAAATTTTTATCCATTTTCTCCATAAGAAGCTACTTTTTTCTCTTACTTAAAAATATTGCGGTAATCTAACAAACTACACGAATATTCGGCGCTAAAGAATTTTTATTTAGCAGCAAAACAAGCACAGTGCCGAAGCTTCTAACAGCACACCAAGTAAGGGAGTGCGTGTGGTTGACAACGCAGTCTACCGACACTTGGAAAGGGCAAGGCGAGGCCCGTTCCCACAATTCCACACCTCCTCGCAGCACACCAAGTGAGGCAGTGCACGCGGCACTCAGCTCCCCACCTGTTTGCCTTGTGCTATGCGCACCGCAGCAGCTGGCACAACTCTGGCGCACCGCTGTCGTTCGCTTTCACTCTAATACACAGCTCTTAGGCAAGTTATCTATCCACAGGTATTTCAGTTTAAAAACGCTATTTGGCTCAATGTTAGATGATGCTGCAAACACACGGAAAGATCATACAATACCGAAGACAAATATCCTGCAACCACTTAAAACTCGGGTTACTAAATTATCTTAATTGCTCAATATTGAGGTATGCTCTCATCCATCAAAGCCATGCTCTGTTACAATAGATTTACTATTATAGGTTTGACTTCATTAACAGGTAAGGCACTGAATCTTTATTTACGAAATTTTATTTTGACAGCTAATAACTGTAAGTTTTGCATGTGTTGATATTTGAGTAAGTACTTTGTTTCACAATGCATTTAATCACTACACACTAATAAAACCATAACTAATTTTAAAAACTCCGTGGACCTCTGCCCAAACAGTTACTTTAACACACACACACACACACACACACACACACACACACACACACACACACACTTATATACACACAGCGCGCTAATGCCTAATGGAATGACTAAACATGGGCGCTAGTCCACTTCAGTTAAACACTTAACGTTCTAAAAGCTCTCAAGATTCGGTAAATATGGTTTGTTAAAGACCACCATTCAGAGATCATGGCAGTGGGCTGTAGCAAAATTTTACACATTTACATTACAACAGAGTCTGCGTACCAGAGGTGACGAACTAATGGCATTCATTTGCAAGAAATTGCACGGCAGTGAATCTTTATCAGTTTCGCTGCGCCGTAGGGAAATATAGTCCTTGATGGAAGCCGACAGGAACTCGCAACCTGTTAAATAGCAGGGCGAAGTATGAGAACACGGTGTCACCACCCCATGCCACTACCATCAGGCCAACACCGTCGCAGGCTACCACTCACCCTCCCTCCACTTCCTCCCTCTCTCACTCCCTCCCCCCCCCTCTCTCTCTCTCTCTCTATCTTTCTCTCTCTGTAGCCATATCAGGCGTAATCACGCGAAACCGACATGAGGAAACTTCCCCGACCAGGTTGAAAGTCAAAGTCCATCTCTCTCGTTCCGCGCTTAAACATCCTAACTTCGGCCATGGTGTATCTTTGCGCCAGAACTCGACAGCGGAGAGAAATCGTTAGGTACACACATGTCAATAAGGACAACAGCAGACCAATTAGGGAGTGCACAGGCATTAAAACAGTCGTTCTTCCTGCGCTCCGTAGGGAACGGGACAGCAAGAAGTCTTAATAACTGGTACAATGGCATAGACCTGCCAAGCACTTGACATTAGGTTGAAGATTACAGACGTCTACATCGATGTAGCATTGCGGTGTTCAAACCAATCACCTACTTGATAACAAGTGACTTTTTTGTAATGGTTTTTGTAATGTCTCTAGTGGTTCAAATGAGTCTGAGCACTATGGGACTTAACTTCTGAGTTCATCAGTCCCCTAGAACTTAGAACTACTTAAACCTAACTAACCTAAGGGCATCAGACAGATCCATGCCTGAGGCAGGATGCGAACCTCCAACCATAACGGTTCCAGACTGTAGCGCCTAGAACTGCTCGGGCACACCGGCCGGCAATGTCTCTAGTGGCTACATGTTAAAAACTACTGTCTATTGGACGTCAGATTATCCTACATTTGGATATGTGTTACTAGATCCAAAAATTTCTTACTACATTTAGGAAATTATCATGTCTAGTGTCTAACGATTACAAGGTATTATCGGTCCTATCTTAGCACTTACGTAGTGAATTTCGTTTACCTCGCTGCCCCTATCTACTTTTTATTTAATAGTGGAGGACGGTGTTTACCTTATTTTTTGATGATGTCTTTTGCTCATCTTATTGTTACAAGTTGCTAATCCATTTCGGTATATCAACATGTTTCGTCCCTGCTGCAGGATTTTTATCCGTCGATGCGACACCTAAACAACAGAAACCTTACTGAAAACTATGCGTTTTAGATAAATGTTTAACGTGCCGTATCACTTAAAGTGCACGTTTCCGTGGTACGCAAACATGCACAGTGAAACCACCAGATAAGAGATGTGAACTTCACAAATACTTTACGGCGGACGATCGGTTTGTTTCTGTCAGCCAGGCAGCACAGGAGATGTCACCTCAATGAAAGATCATTGTTTCGTTGCGCGACCACACAAATGTCGCAGATAAAAGCATTGACTGACTTATTATCTGACGTCGTCCACACTTAACTCCTCGTTTATTAGGTAAATTTGTTACAAATACGCCTTTCCTTTTGTCAGCTCAGCGCAGCGTCCACCAGAAAGAAAAACTGCATCTCCGTCTGCAATTTTCATTTTTTTGGGACAAGTTTTCTACCCACGGCAGCAGTCACATCCATATACGCCACAGGCACTCGAACCCCGGACCCCCGGCTTAAAAGCCTGGTGCTCTGCCGGCCGAGCCGCCCCGGCTCCCGCCCTTGGACAGTGGTACAACTGCACGGTGTGCCACTGATCCACGCTTCACTGCTGGCTTACGGCTCCAGTGGCGACTTCACCATGGCAGAGGGTACGTCCCACTGTACTAGTTGTTTCTGCTGTCTTCCGTTCCATTCACGTACGTGGTGGAGGAAGAAAGAGTGTTTTGAGTGCCTCTGTGCCTGCTGTAGCTAACCTAACCTCTTCCTCGCGATCACCGTGCGAGCGATACGTGGGGGACTGCAGGGCATTCCTGGAGTCTTCATTTTGAGTCGGTTTCTGTCCCGTGGTGTATTGAGTAGCACTCTGGGATTTGAACCCAGGGGACCTTGAGACGTGTTTTGCGATTGTTTCTGGAAAGGTGGCCGAGCTGTTTGTTGAATAAAGGCGTACAGTGAATTTTAGCTAGGATGGTCGCTAGCTGCTATCGTACTAGCGTATAGGTTGTCGGCGATATAAATACAAGCATTCGAAAGACAGAAAATAATAGACTACAATACACGGTGTCCAGAAAAGGACTCCCTGATTTCAAAATAAATATCTCGAAAACAAAGATCGATAGAGGAATGCAGTAAACGGTATGTTTATTGTGAAAGCTGTAAGAAGTTTATACAGCAGTTTGAAATAATAGTTACAAAAGCTGTTAACAGATGGCGCTGTAATCACCGTATGTAATGCCTAGTATAAATATGGATCTGAAGCCCAGAGCGATCAGTTCCACTATTGAAACGTGAAAGGAGGTTAGCGTACCGAAGGAAGAGATTAAAACCATGTACTCCATTGAACAACACGTTTTTCTGGTGCTCGAGTACCAAAGGTTAGAAGAGAGTCCTACGGCAACAAGCCGAAGTTTTAAAGCACGATTTAATGTTACAAAATGACCCGATGCGAAAACCATTCGTACGCTCTTCGCAAAATTTCAATGAACAGGCAGCGTAACTGATGATCTAGTGGGGCATGTTGGCCGCAAGCAAACCGCAGTTACGCCACAGTTTCTGGAATTACTCAGAGAAATCCAATGTCATCCGTCCTTAGAATTGCATCTGAGACTGGTTTGAAGCGTTCCAGAACGCAGAAAGTATTGAGAAAGAGCCTACACATGTTTGCATTCAAAATTCAAACGCACCAGGCCGTACCCGTACGAGCTGTGCAACAAAGGGTTGCCTTTGCTAATCAGATGCTCACAATGATTGATAGTGAAGGATTTGATGTTGGCTGCATCTGGTTTACAGATGAAGCACACTTACACCTGAATGGATACGTGAATAAGCTGAACTGGCGATTTTGGGGTTCCGAAAAGCCATATTAGTGTGAAGCGAAATCCCTGTATTCTCCTAAAGTTACTGTGTGGGCTGCAGTATGCAGCAGAGGCATTAATGGCCTTTTTTTCATCCGAGAAACGGTCACAGGTGCACGTTACGTTGCAATTTTGGAACAATTAGTCGCCACACAGCAAGCGTTAGAGGATCGACCAGGTACTGAATGGTTTATGCAAGATGGAGCCCGACCACATCGGACTGAACAAGTGTTTCGCTTTCTTGAGATATACTTCGGGAATCGAGTCATTGCTTTGGAATATCCCAAATATACTGGTGCAGGCATGGATTCGCCTCCATATTCGCCGGATTTTACTCCCTGTGACTTTTTTTGTGGGGCACAGTGAAAGACATGGTCTACCCGAAGCATCCCGCCACGCTGGACGAGCTTGAATCGGCGATCTCTGTGGCATGTGAATCCATTTCGGTTGAGACACTTCGAAATGTGATGGCGAATTTCATTCTTCGTTTGCGCCACCTCTGTAGTGCCAATGGTGAACATTTTGAAAACATTGTGATGTGATTGTTTGCAAAGATTGTTTTCATACGATTATTTCACTTATGTGTGCTGATATGAGCTGCACAGCGTACAGCGCCATCTGTTAGCAGCTTTTGTAACTATTATTTCGAACTGCTGTATAAACTTCTTATAGCTTTCACAATAAACATACCGTTTACTACATTCCTCTATCGATCTTTGTTTTCGAGATATTTAATTTTGAAATCAGGGAGCCCTTTTCTGGACACCCTGTACATATAGCATAGAGTTAACTCTATGGTATCGCTCATAATAATTTTATTTGTTATAGTTTCGCTCTTCTTCCTCTGCACCGATTTTGCCGACAGATTTCCAGTTCAGTTCAAGGATAGAAACAACAGTAACTAATTGTTCTTTCGCGAAAAATGACTGTTTCTGGCAATGAGAATTTGCAGAAAATAAATGCGTGGTGCAACGACTGGCAGTTATCTGCCAATATTAGTAAGTGTAACGTACTGCGTATAACAAGGCGAAAATCCCCATTAATGTACGAGTACAAATAAATGCGCAGTCTTTGGAAGCAGTAACATCCGTCAAGTATCTGGGTGTGACTATTCGAAACGATCTCAAATGGAATGATCAGATTACAGAAGTAAAGCCGGCCTTAGTGGCCGAGCGGTTCTAGGCGATATAGTCTGGAACCGCGTGACCGCTACGGTCGCAGGTTCGAATCTTGCCTCGGGCATGGATGTGTGTGATCTCCTTAGGTTAGTTAGGTTTAAGTAGTTCTAAGTTTTACGGGACTGATGACCTCAGATGTTAAGTCCCATAGTACTCAGAGCCATTTGAACCATTTTCTACAGAACTAATGGGCAAAGTGAACTCTAGATTACGGTTTATTGATAGAATCCTGAAGCGATGCAGTGCTTCAGCAAAGAAAATAGCTCACAATTTGTTAGTTCGTCCAGTCTTAGAGTATTGTTGGTCTGTATGGGACCCTTACCAGTTGAGTCTGATTCCATAGATTGAGAAGGTCCAAAGAAGAGCAGCAAGATTCGTGACTGGTACATTTAGCCATCGTGAGAGCGTTACAAATCTCATAGCAAGTTTGAAGTGGGACACACTTGCAGATAGACGGCGAGGTAAACGGAAGGGGCTGGACACTCAGTTCCGAAATCCGATCTTCGCCGAGGATGTAGAGCATATATCATTACCACCAACTTTCAAACCGCGCAATGATCAGCATTCAAAGATAAGGGAAATTAGGGCTCGTACTGAGGGGTGGAACAGAGGGGGGGAAATATGAGTTTGGCGTGAACTGTGCCCTCTGCACACACCGCTTCGTTGCTAGCGGAGTATATATGTACGTGTAGATGTCGAATTGTCTGATTCTCCGCTTTTTTATATGATGCAATTCGAGAGAAAACGTTAAACGAATCTGAAGTATATAGCCAGACGTACTGCTTATTGGTTCTGTGTGGATCTCATTCCCGCGACATAGTTGACGCACTGAACAACGCCAAGTAAGAGACAGGTATCGCTGCACACCGTTCTTTTAAAGAGCGGGGCGCCCGCAGTTTAATTTCTGGTTTCAGAAGCTGCAGAGAGACAACCACGCGCGGCCCACGGCCATTGCCCAGTGTGCGTCCGAGACGCCCAACACGACTGCCTCCGTGAAGGATCGCGGGCTGCTGGTGGAGGTCTTCCAGCAGAACGGCGAGTGTGGGCCAGCAGCCCTGCGGAAGAAAGAAGCCAGTGGTCCGGTGTCTGCTGAGGGTCTGGAGGAAATGGTCACAAAATTCAAAGAGACAGGTTCTGCTGAAGTGCCGTGTGGCAGAGGGATGAAAGCAGTCCATCCGGCGCCTGGCGAAGATGTAGCCACCGAAGTACAGAAGGGGTCGAGCGGCACGACAAACGTTCGGTCTGGAAATTCTTGCTCACACGCAAGTGGACAACGAGTGGCCACGGAACATACTGTGGGCAGATGAAGCCAATTTCCATCTCCAAGGACCAAGGACATGTGAAGTCCAGATTATGGGCAACGGGATATCCGAATACGCATCTACCGGTGCCACTTCATTCTGCAGAGCCGACTGTGTGGTGCTGGTTTGACGGCATCGCTAATCGCAGGGCAGCATTTTCTCCAAGAGATTAGTCCTGCGGGTCCTGTTACCTGTATCGACACCGGTACACTTTATGAGAGTGTTTCGCGTACCAACGTCATTCCAAGTCTCGAAAAGCGTGGATGTGTGGGTAGGACTACTTTTAAGCGAGGTGGCGCCCCTTCGCACGTTGCACGGACAGTGAAGCGGCTGCCGCAGAGACATTTCGGAAATGCTGAAACTATCAGCCGTCATTTCCTTTCATCCTGGCCGTCCAGATCACCTGACCTTAATCCGTGTCAGCTCCGGCTGCGGGGTTATCTGAAAGACGTTGTCTTCAGTGTTCCAGTTACGAACGTCGCTGAACTGACGGAACGCATTGCGCAACGCAATCTGAACGCCACCCCTGAGACGTTCCGATCTGTTGGGGAACGTGCTGTTTCTCGACTTCAGCTTGCGACAGAAAACGCTGAAACACATACTGAACATGCGCCAGTCTCACGACAGTTAGAAATCGATTTTCTTTTGCTTTTTATGCGGTTTTTGACCTCAGTAAAATTAAAAACCGATTTTTCCCATCTGGTGTGGTGACTAAGCGGTGTTGGATGGGCTTACCACTGATTAACTTGTGCAGTGATTTACATTGAACAGTACGGATGGTGTAATATGCAACTCAAACCATAGCCGTCCATCGTGATTTGTCTGTCATTTGTAGCAAAACTCATTTACCTTAAGACGCTTACAGTGCCATATATTGGTAAAGTTTTCGTTACTTCTTTGCACCATGACGTTAATAATATGCTGTTCAAATTTGATATCATTCTGAGTGGTGGTTCTCTTCCTATGGCGTTTCGAAACTACAGTTTTAATTACGGACTCACTTTATTCCAAGTCAGCTAATTACGGGAAAGGAATACCGACAGACGTTTTAGGGTGTTACTGCATGTCACCCCTTCTCACCCCCACTCCAACCACTAGGGGTGGTACAGTTATCTTATTGCCACAGTATTGTTATACAAGTAATGAGTCACGAGTATACAAAAATTTGGTTGACACGGTTCCAGTCCTTTCTGAGGTAAGATTCTACGTATCTGATTTTCGAGTCCACCCTCAGCCATAGGGCTGGTAGGGGGCTGTTATTATCACAGTGATTTATTTCGAAGAACAAGCGCTACGTGTGCCAAGTTTGGTACAAATTCCTTCAGACGTCACAGAGATACGTTGATACGACACAGTGCTTGCACGGCCTCCTACCCCTGAACTGTAGGGGTAACACGTCTTCGGGCACGTCAGCCATGACTCTAGCGACCCTGAAAATTATGGATTCGATATTAATATGGGTCGTTATCGAATGTGTTCATGCCATGTTTCCTGCCCTACACTTCATCTCTTGGGATGGTAGCGGAATTAAAGCACCCCCCCCCCCTCCCCACCCAGACTATTTTTACACAAGTAATGAGTAACGTGTATGATAAATTTCGATGAATGGACTCTAAACGTTCAGGAACTGACCTTCTATATCACCCCGTTTGCACTCCCTTCCCTACGACAGGTATGTAGTTATTACCTCACGAGAGTCCGATGTTTCGTTGAAATCCACATGGTGTTTAGGTGGAGACGTGGAACACAAATGATTTCTGCGACTGTAGGGACAGCAGAATACGAGATGGCAACAGTGAAGAGATGGCTCCAGTGGGCAGCTACTCTATAGTAAAGGACACCTGACGAGAAAAATAAAGACCAAAACTCTACATGACAACAAAAAACCAAACAGAAACATTAATGTTGCACAGCGGAGGAGGAAGTTTGAAAGCAAACTTGAAAACAAATTTGAAAAAATAAAAACAATTACGTCTATCTTCATACTTACATTGATGCATAGATACATGTATGCACTCCACAAGCCACAGTAACTGAGGGTACCTTCTACCATTATTAACCATTCCTCTTCGTGTTCTACTCGTAAATTGAGGAAAAGGAAAACGAATGTTTATTCGCTTCCACACCACAAATACTGCTTCTGCAGTGTATCGGGAAAAGATCGTCGCCTTCCTCCAGTAATGTATGTTTCAGTTACCGAGCTCCTCCGTAATGCTCTCGTACTGACGGAACCAACTGGTAAAAAAACGTAGCAGCCCGCCTCTGAATTGTTTCGTTCAAAGTCTTTCTTCAATCCAGCCTGGTGGGTATCGCAGAGACTCGAGCAGTACTCAAGACTCGGTGGTACCGGTCTATCCTACAAGTGGTGCGCTGGACGGATGAGCTAGACTTTCCTAGCTTCTCCTTCCCTTCTACCGACATTAAGCGCTCGTTCGTCTCCACATCGCTTTGCAACATTACGCGTAGATATTATATCAACATCACTGTATCAAGCAACATGTGACTAGCAATGTATTTGACCGTTACGCCATTATTTTTCCCACTGACCTCTATTATTTTAGATTTTCTGCACCTGGAGCGAACTGTCATTCATCACATCTGACAGAAATTCTGTCTAAGCCATCCTGCTTCCTCCTACAGTCTCTCAACCACGAAACTTTCCCGTACGCTACAGCCTCGTCGGCCAAGAGTCCCAGCGTGCTGGTCACCGCATCTGTCAGTTTTTTAGGAGCACAGAGAAGAAAAAAGCGGTCCCAACAGATTTCCCTGGAGCACTACACACGAAACTCTTGTGTCTGATGGAAACTGTCCGTGAGTTATATCGCGCTGGGCTGTATCCCTTAACAAGTCTTCGAGACACATAAGTGGGACTGCATTCTGTGTATTCGGACCACTAAAAGGGAGCTAAACGGGACTGCGCTAGACCTACACCTAAAATTACGATTTTCGCTCCCGCCATTACAACAGAGGGCAGACACAACACAAGCTGATATTAGAGTTCAAGCTGAGTATAAGCCAATCTCTAAAAGACTCGATAAAATCCAAGCAACTCCGATAAAAACTCTAAATGCTGCGAGGAAAATACAAGAGCAAAATATAGTTACAATGACGACGAAATGAAATAACATTATTGATTGTCGGGAGCTGAAGCTATTGTGGAAGGGAATCTCGCAATTGCGTAGTAGATACGTACTGAACTGTCGAATTTCTTCAAGGAAACTATTAGAAAAGCTATTATCACGCTCTAACTTTTATAAAAGACGTAGAAGTATCTCAGTATACTGCAATGCATTTATAAAACGTCTTTTATAATCGACACTTGACAAAGATATCTGATAGTGTGATACAGTCCTTGGTGTTGTTCTTTTGCGAGTGTTCCAGCAGAGGGCGTTGTGGAGGACCGTTGTTTTCCCTGTGTCAGGCACACAGTGCTATCGCAGCCGGCGACAGCGGAGCTCTGAGTCGAATTCGCAGCGGCGTTGCGGTACGTGAGTGTGGTCTCACTCAGTAAAAGTTAGAGCTGTGCATCTGCTCAAGATCTTATTCGTTGAGTAGATAATATCACTCATTCAAGTAACGCGTGAAAATTTGGTCAAATAGATTAACCCTACGAGTCTAAAGGCATTATTAGATGTCCAGTCGTTTGTTACGGGCGAAATAAAGTATGTCCTGTTCTTTTAGGCCACTGCAATCGTCAATTTTGCGAGGGTTTAGTAGTCTAGGGTTCAGCAAGTGACACTTGCTGGTGTAACCGCTACTTCCACGTGCTCGTCTATATTTACTCATCGCACGGTATATTGGTTTTCAGGATGCAGTTTCATTGTTTGTTTCTGCTGTGTACGACTTACCACGTACTCTGCACAATTTATGTACCAATGCTCCTGCTCTACTGAAGTATCTTTCGTAACGGCCCCTTTTACGTCGTTAGATCTTAATGGAATCTTGTTTATTTTATTTCTTGCACCATATATCCAACTGCGAGAATGTACTGTGTGTCAATTTCTACATTGCAAATGACAATTACTTGTACGCTATGTTCACAAGTAATGATTAGAAAGTTAGGTAACTACTACAATGATACGTAACACAATACGATTAAATGTGAAACTTTTGACATACAGATTACAAAGTATAAAACATGTTGTTGTTGTGGTCTTCAGTCCTGAGACCGGTTGGATGCAGCTCTCCATGCTAATCTCCCCTGTGCAAGCTTCATCTCCAAGTACCTACTGCAACCTACATCCTTCTGAATCTGCTTAGTGTATTTATCTCTTGGTCTCCCTCTACGATTTTTACCCTCCAATGCTAAATTTGTGATTCCTTGATGCCTCAGAACATGTCCTACTAACCGGCCTCTTCTTCTAGTCAAGTTGTGCCACATACTCTTCTCCCCAATTCTATTCAATACTTCATTAGTTATGTGGTCTACCCATCTAATCTTCAGCATTCTTCTGTAGCACCACATTTCGAAAGCTTCTATTCTCTTCTTGTCCAAACCATTTATCGTCCATGTTTCACTTCCATACGTGGCTACACCCCATACAAATACTTTCAGAAACGACTTCCTGACACTTAAATCTATACTCGATGTTAACAAATTTCTCTTCTTCAGAAACGCTTTTCTTGCCATTGCCAGCCTACATTTTATATCCTCTCTACTTCGACCATCATCAGTTAATTTGCACCCCAAATAGCAAAACTCCTTTACTACTTTAAGTGTCTCATTTCCTAATCTAATTCCCTCAGCATCACCCGACTTAATTAACTACATTCCATTATCCTCGTTTTGCTTTTGTTGATGTTCATCTTGTATCCTCCTTTCAAGACACTGTCCATTCCGTTCAACTGCTCATCCAAGTCCTTTGCTGTGTCTGACAGAATTACAATGTCATCGGCGAACCTTAAAGTTTTTACTTCTCCATGAATTTTAATACCTACTCCGAAGTTTTCTTTTGTTTCCTTTACTGCTTCCTCAATATACAGATTGAATAACATCGTGGAGAGGCTACAACCCTGTCTCACTCCTTTCCCAACCACTACTTCCCTTTCATGTCCCTCGACTCTTATAACTGCCATCTGGATTCTGAACAAATTGCAAATAGCCTTTCGCTCCCTGTATTTTACCCCTGCCACCTTCAGAATTTGAGAGTGTTCCAGTTAACATGGTCAAAAGCTTTCTCTAAGTCTACAAATGCTAGAAACGTAAGTTTGCCTTTCCTTAATCTTTCTTCTAAGATTAGTCGTAAGGTCAGTATTGCCTCACGTTTTCCAGTATTTCTATGGAATCCAAACTGATCTTCCTGAAGGTCAGCTTCTACTAGTTTTTCCATTCGTCTGTAAAGAATTCGTGTTAGTATTTTGCAGCTGTGGCTTATTAAACTGATTGTTTGGTAATTTTCACATCTGTCAACACCTGCTTTCTTTGGGATTGGAATTATTATATTCTTCTTGAAGTCTGAGGGTATTTCGCCTGTCTCATACATCGTGCTCACCAGATGGTAGAGTTTTGTCATGACTGGCTCTCCCGAGGCCATCAGTAGTTCTAATGGAATGTTGTCTACTCCCGGGGCCTTGTTTCGACTCAGGTCTTTCAGTGCTCTGTCAAACTCTTCACGCAGTATCTTATCTCCCATTTCGTCTTCATCTACATCCTCGTCCATTTCCATAATATTATCCTCAAGTACATCGCCCTTGTATAGACCCTCTATATACTCCTTCCACCTTTCTGCCTTCCCTTCTTTGCTTAGAACTGGGTTGCCATCTGAGCTCTTGATATTCATAAAAGTGGTTCTCATCTCTCCAAAGGTCTCTTTAATTTTCCTGTAGGCAGTATCTATCTTACCCCTAGTGAGACAAGCCTCTACATCCTTACATTTGTCCTCTAGCCACCCCTGCTTAGCCATTTTGCACTTCCAGTCGATAACATTTTTGAGACGTTTGTATTCCTTTTTGCCTGCTTCATTTACTGCATTTTTATATTTTCTCCTTTCATCAATTAAATTCAATATTTCTTCTGTTACCCAAGGATTTCTATTAGCCCTCGTCTTTTTACCTACTTGATCGTCTGCTGCCTTCACTACTTCATCCCTCAGAGCTACCAATTCTTCTACTGTATTTCTTTCCCCCATTCCTGCCAATTGTTCCCTTATGCTCTCCCTGAAACACTCTATAACCTCTGGTTCTTTCAGTTTATCCAGGTCCCATCTCCTTAAATTCCCACCTTTTTGCAGTTTCTTCAGTTTCAATCTGCAGTTCATAACCAATAGATAGTGGTCAGAGTCGACATCTGCCGCTGGAAATGTCTTACAATTTAAAACCTGGTTCCAAAATCTGTCTTACCATTATATAATCTGATACCTTCTAGTATCTCCAGGCTTCTTCCATGTATACAACCTTCGTTTATGATTCTTGAACCAAGTGTTAGCTATGATTATCTTATGCTCTGTGCAAAATTCTACCAGACGGCTTCCTCTTTCATTTCTCCCCCCCAGTCCATATTCACCCACTGTTTCCTTCTCTCCCTTTTCCTACTCTCGAATTCGTCACCCATGACCGCTAAATTTTCGTCTCCCTTCACTACCTGAATAATTTCTTTTATCTCATCATAGATTTCATCAATTTCTTCAGCATCTGCAGAGCTAGTGGGCATATAAACTTGTACTAATGTAGTAGGCATGGGCTTTGTGTCTATCTTGGCCACAATAATGCGTTCACTATGCTGTTTGTAGTAGCTCACCCGAACTCCTATTTTTATTCATTATTAAACCTACTCCTGCATTACCCCTATTTGATTTTGTATTTATAACCCTGTAGTCACCTGACCAGAAGTCTTGTTCCTCCTGCCACCGAACTTCACTAATTCCCACTATATCTAACTTTAACCTATCCATTTCCCTTTTTAAATTTTCTAACCTACCTGCCCGATGAAGGGATCTGACATTCCACGCTCCGATCCGTAGAACGCCAGTTTTCTTTCCCTCATAACGACGTCCTCCTGAGTAGTCCCCGCCCGGAGATCCGAATGGGGGACTATTTTACCTCCGGAATATTTTACCCAAGAGGACGCCATCATCATTTAATCATACAGTAAAGCTGCATGTCCTCGGGAAAAATTACGGCTGTAGTTTCCCCTTGCTTTCAGCCGTTCGCAGTACCAGAACAGCAAGGCCATTTTGGTTAGTGTTACAAGGCCAGATCAATCAATCATCCAGACTGTTGCCCCTGCAACTACTGAAAAGGCTGCTGCCCCTCTTCAGGAACCACATGTTTGTCTGGCCTCTCAACAGATACCCCTCCGTTGTGGTTGCACCTACGGTACGGCCATCTGTATCGCTGAGGCACGCAAGCCTCCCCACCAACGGCAAGCTCCATGGTTCATGGGGGGGGGGGGGTATAAAACATAGTAAATTAAATATGAAAAGGTAATATAACCAAGAGTGTTAAATACAACCAATTAACACTGAAAGTTACATATGTGACAAGAATGTACAGCTTAATTTTCAATTTATGATACATGCTATTTTATTTTAGGGCAGTTTCTCAGTGTGCTTCATAAACTCTTCCAAACTGTAAAATGACATGGCTAAAGGAAATTGCCTCAGAAGCTCCTGAAATGTACATTTTTTGCCTATTTTACATTTGATTTCTGGAGCAAGAGCATTGAATGTCTTTATACTAGAGTACCGTACAACCTTCAAACTTTTACCCTCAGTGTGAAAATCGTTTCCTCCCAGTGTTTTACTGATGGTATTCGCTGTTACATTTGCATAAATCAGTGTTCTTTACTTATGAAATACATAAGTTAATATATGTATTCAGAAGTAGTTCTGAGAATTCCCAGCTTCCGGAATAGGCTTCTGCAACTGGATCTAGTGTCTACACCACATCTCTCACAACACGCTTCTGAGTAATGAATATTTTGTTTGGAAGAGGTTGATTTCCCCAGAAAATAATTCCATATGCCACCAAAGAAATGAATTAACTCTAGTATGCTGCTTTTTTAGTGCTTAAGTTTGCAATCAGATGATTCGCATTGCAAAAATTGAAGAACCGAGTCTCTTGTAAAGGTCTAAAATGTGATAGGGCCAGTTTACTCTACAGTCATAATTCACGCCTAGAAAAATATAAAATGCGTTGCTGAGTGCCTTAACATCTTAATGTTACTGTGATACTTACCCTCTCATTATAAACATTCTATACTTTGTGTTCGTGGTGTGTACTTTGTTTCTCGGACGCCGTTGCATTTCACATTACCGTTAAGTCAGTGTCTGTAAAGCCATTTGGCACTAACATTATCTTGAGGTTGTATATTTCAGAATGCTTTCAGACTTCAAGGGGACTTTCAAAAGACTAAATGGTGCTATTAAAGTAGGCTGTTCATGGATTATAGAGTGGCAGGAATTTCTGCTTGGTATACGAACACGTCAGTTTTCTGTGTATTTTGAACGTCAGACAATTTTGTAATACTTACGTGCGGCACCCCTTGGTTTGTCTCGTAGTTTGCCATGTTTGTACAAGATACTGTGTCGAAAGACTCATCGTAATCTTGCCGATTTCCTAATAATTTTTCTCAGTTTACCTTAATATTAATTTTATCAAAAAGTGCGTTTGAATTTGCCGCGAACGTAAGCAGTATACGCTAAGAGTACATTTTACACCCTTTTTTGGCATTCACGTTCGTTGGCATAAACTCTCAACCAGATTATCAGCCTGGTCCTTAACCTGGACGTGGGGCTACACGACTTAAGTCAGACAGCGCTGTCAGTGTTTTTGGAGAAGGGTTAGGTATTGAAGTATCAAAGCCAAGCCTATTACTTTGAGTATCCATTTCCTTAATGCTCTAATGGGAAGCTAATTTTCAGCTGTTGACTGAATCTGGCTGCTAGGTGTCAGGTGTCTTGAATCCCTCTAAGGTCTGATGGAAGTCACGAAGTTCCCTCACTTTGAAGTACTCCACGAATACTGTGTGGGTAACCGGCTCGCAGTCAGTTTCACTGCCTGGAGATATACACACCATTTTCGACCGTGATGCCGATACCTATGGTAGTATGTTGATCCTTTAAGATAAGAAAAAAAATACTTTTGAGTGGATCCTGGATTTTCCTAATTTTCAAAGTCGGCCGGTAGTAACTAACAAAGTATTGAAACTCAAATTTTAGTTGCCCTCGTGAGGCGTCAGACAGGCATCCCGCAGCTAGGACCCTGCACCGGACGCCGGTCAGCCGTAGAGGGCGGTACAGCCGCAGTGGACCTGTTCTCTGTTCCCTGTCTCGCATTCGCTCCACGAGAACACGGCGACTCGGTCGGTGTACAGGTTGAGAGTTCCTGGGCAGTATGTTCACAGCAGCCTCCAGCCTCGAGTGTCTGTAGTCGGTACGGGCGCCGGTAATGCCTTCAAATCGGATGCTACAACAGTCGCTCCGGCATCTTCACGCCTCCCGTTCTCTGAATGCTATCACGCTCCCCGTCCGTGCACTATTAGCCTACCGTTGACTAAGTTCCGTCCACGTTCCCAGTTATTTAGTTCCCCACGGGTGTCAGATGCATCAGTTTTCGTCTCGTGGAAATCGGATGTTCCAGTGAGCAGCGGTTTTCTGCCCGCTTTGCTGACCATGCGTGGTCGTTCCGTTTCATATCGCCACAAACTGTTACACAGAACTCTTAGTATGACTTGAGTGACGCCATCTGTGACTGACGTTGTAGTCCTGGGATACCGTTTTTCGTTTTGTGAACTGCACATATTTATATTTCTCAATATTTAAACCAAGTGCTCGTCATGGTCACTGACAGTTTGTGTAGGCATCCTCAGTGGGCAGGTCTGTTCGAAGCTGTTAGTTGTAATTAGTATCCACTATGTGTGGGTTCCGAACAATCTGATCTCGTTACTTCTCAGAGAACGCGTTTACTACTATTATGCAGGATATCTTGTCACATCCACTACCTACAAAACTGTAATTTACTCTTTATTGGTAGATCATTAAGATGTCCTCCAGTGCTGACAGTGATATAGGGGAACTTACCTACAGATGAACTTAGGTGTTATCTCAACATCCTGGTTATATCAGGGTAACTCCCCCCTGCGGGTTCGGGGATCAGAATAGGCCCGCGGTATTCCTGCCTGTCGTAAGAGGCGACTAAAAGGAGTCTCCACTGTTTCGGCCTTACGTGATGGTCCCCTCTCGGGTTTGACCTCCATCTTTCTAAATTATTCCGAAGAACGAGCCAATTGGGGAAGGGCGCCTTACATGGTGCACTGATCCGTCGTGCAATTAGACCTTTAGCCGGATTGCTCGTCGTTGCAATGGTGTCCCGCTCGTTTAAATCTCTTGGGCGAGAATGCGTCCCTGGGTGCCATTACCACGCTGCCCTCTGCAGTGTTTCTTTTAACTGCGACGACGACCTTGGACATTTTTGCACCTAAGATCCAGCACGGTAGCCAGTCCGTTGTGGTGGGGCCGCCATGTACCCTCTTGGTTGTAGCCCCCTGACAACACAGGGATCGCTCTACTGATGCCTGCGCCGTTAACTCCCCACGTATGCCAAGGAGTAGATGCCTATCCTCCTGGGGTATCGGGACTCCCGGGCAATGGCCATCCTGCCAGGTGGGGAGGGCCCTTGGTCGGAGTAGGTGGCATCAGGGCGGATGACCCGCAATGAAGTGTGGTACATCATCTCTCGCTGGCGGCCAGCCGCCAGCAGTCTCTAAGCGTTCTCGGGCTCAATTTAATGCTCAGAAGTACGATCCGAAAACGTTCCCCTCCCTGGCCACGCCGTGGGAAGAGCGTAAGTCTCAGGATGGAGGTAACAGTTATTCGCCCCGATTCTTAGTTTGTACGAGAGCTGATGGGGAGTCTTTTCTCTCCACAAAGCCTCAGTTCTTCGTCGAGCATTTAGAGGACAAGTTTGGGGAGGTGGAGGGCTTGTCTAAAATGCGCTCTGGGTCAGTACTGATACAAACGGCATCCTCCGAACAGTCAAGCAGGTTACTTGCTTGTGACAAGTTGGGGGATGTTAACCTTACTATTACACCACATAAGAGTTTAAATATGGTCCAGGGTGTTATTTTCCATAGGGACCTCCTTTTGCAATCTGATGACGAGCTGCGCGCCAACTTAGAACGTAGAGGTGTTCATTTCGTCCGGCGCGTTCATCGGGGTCCGAGGGACAATCAGGTTGCTACCGGTGCCTTCATCTTGGCCTTCGGGGGTGATACGTTACCGGAAAAGGTCAAGGTGATGGTCTACCGATGTGACGTCATACCCTATATCCCTCCCCCGATGCGGTGCTTCAAGTGCTGGAAGTTCGGCCATATGTCTTCCCGCTGCACTTCCAGCCTCACATGTCGAGATTGCGGACGCCCATCTCATCCCGATACTCCATGTGCCCCGCCTCCCATCTGCGTCAACTGCAGGGAGCACCATTCACCTTGCTCGCCTGACTGCAAAGTCTTTCAGAAAGAGCGCAAAATCATGGAATATAAGACCCTGGACCGGCTGACCTATACTGAGGCCAAAAGGAAATATGACAGACTCCATCCTGTGAGAATGACATCTTCTTATGCAGCTGCTACAACACCTGTGCTAGCCCCATCAGTTTCGAGACTTCCAGCCAGCTCGATAAGCAGTAAGACTCCTCCTGCCCCCTTGCTCGTGGGGGGCTCTACCCAACCGGTTGCTCCTGCACCACCTACCTCAGGAGCAACCTCCTCCCACCCGTCGGGGACGTCCGTCCCCACTTCTCATCCGGAGAAGCGTCTAACTTCTTCAGCTACTCTCGCCTGTAAGAGTTCCCATGGGACCCTCCCTTCCCAGGGTTCCACCAGCGGGAAGGATGACGGCCGCCAGTGGCATAAGTCCTCACCAGCGGCCGGGTGTAGGGCTTCACGATCCTCCTCTGTCCCGGAGACTGAATCGGTGAAGCCTTCCCAGCCGGTGAAACCCAAGGTTCAGCGAGAGAAGTCCAAGAGAAAGACCTCTAAGGCCAAAGAACTTGCGGTGGCACCAACCCCACCGCACCTTTCGCGCTCTGCGTCTGAGGATGAAGTCGAGATTCTAGCGTCCACTGAGGACCTTGATCTCGCTGGTCCCTCAGACGCCATGGATGCCTCTCGTACGGGTACTGAATCGGTGGCAGTGAGTGAACAAGCGGCGTAAATTGCCTTCCCAGTCCTTTCACGCCTTTCTCAGCCATGGAAATTATCATCCTCCAGTGGAACTGCGGCGGTTTTTTCCACCATCTAGCTGAGCTCCGCCAACTTATCAGCCTTCGCCCTTTCTTCTGCATTGCTCTCCAGGAAACTTGGTTTCCAGCAATGCAAACCCCCGCCCTCCGTGGCTATCGGGGTTATTTTAAGAACCGGGCTGCTTATGAAAGGGTGTCTGGTGGCGTCTGCATATATGTCCTTCACACTCTGCACAGCGAGTCTGTCCCTCTCCAGACGCCTTTAGAGGCTGTCGCTGTACGCGTGTGGACGCCACAGGCTGTTACCTTCTGCAGTCTTTACATTCCACCGGATGGTGATGTCTCGCAGCATGTCCTGGCTGCACTGGTCGCCCAATTGCCGCCCCCTTTCTTGCTATTGGGCGACTTCAACGCCCATAACCCTCTGTGGGGTGGGTCAGTGGCCACAGGTCGAGGCGCCATCGTTGAGCATTTATTGTCGCAGCTCGATCTCTTGCTGTTAAATGATGGTGTCTTCACACACTTCAGTGTGGTGCATGGCACCTACTCCGCCATTGACCTTTCCATCTGTAGCCATAGCCTCTTACCGTCTGTCCAATGGAGTGTGCATGACGACCTGTGTGGTAGTGACCACTTTCCGCTCTTTTTGTCACTACCACAGCGTCACTCTTCTCATAGCCCTAGCAGATGGGCCATGAATAAGGCTGACTGGGATTTGTTCTCCTCCGCTGCCTCTTTTGAGCCTCTCTCTACTGATGACATTGATGTGGTGGTTCAATCGGTCACCACCGGAATCGTTACTGCCGCCGAATCTGCCATTCCCCGTTCTTCTGGGTCCCCTCGGCGGTAGGCTGTGCCTTGGTGGTCGCCTGAGATCGCTGAAGCGATTAAAGATCACCGGCGGGCGCTCCAGCGTCACAAGCGACATCCCTCCTTAGCCCACCTTATCGCCTTCAAACGGCTGCGTGCGCGGGCCCGCCTCCTTATCCGCCAAGGCAAGGAGGAGTGCTGGGAGCGCTGTGTGTCCACCATTGGCCTCCATGTCACTCCCTCGCAGGTCTGGGCCAAGATTCGACGCGTCTACGGCTATCGGACCCCTGCCAGCGCCCCTGCGCTCTCACTGAATGGAGCCGTTTGTACTGACTCCGACGTCATTGCAAATCGCTTAGCAGAGCATTTTGCTATGAGTTCCGCTTCTGCGAATTACCCCCAGGCCTTCCGCTCCATTAAAGAGCGGCTGGAACGTCGGAGCCTTTCGTTTCGCACCAACCACCCGGAATCTTACAATGCTCCATTCAGTGAGTGGGAATTTCGCAGTGCCCTAGCTGCTTGCCCTGATACCACTCCTGGGCCAGATGGCATCCACTGTCAGGTGCTGAAACACCTTTCAGTGGACTGCCAGCGGCGCCTTCTCGATCTTTACAACCGTCTTTGGGTGGAGGGGGAGTTTCCGTCGCAATGGGGGGAAGGCATTGTCATCCCCGTTTTGAAACCTGGACAGAACCCTCTGGAGGTGGACAGCTACCGTCCCATTAGCCTCACCAACGTTCTTTGTAAGTTGCTTGAACGGATGGTGAGCCGGCGCTTGCATTGGGTACTGGAGTCTCGGGGCCTTCTGGCTCCATCTCAGGGTGGGTTCCGTAAAGGCCGCTCCGCCACCGACAATCTGGTGAGCCTGGAGTCGGCCATCTGTACTGCTTTTGCCCGCCGTCAGCACCTGGTCGCTGTCTTTTTCGACATGCGGAAGGCGTACGATACGACATGGCGTCATCACATTCTTTCTACGCTTCATGGATGGGGTCTTCGGGGTCCTCTGCCGATTTTTATCCGCAATTTTTTGTCGTGTCGTACCTTCCGCGTGCAAGTCGCGGCCTCGTATAGTTCCTCCCACGTCCAGGAGAACGGTGTGCCACAGGGCTCTGTTTTAAGTGTCTGTCTGTTTTTAATAGCCATTAACGGGCTTGCTGCGGCCGTGGGAAATTCTGTCTCCGCTTCCCTGTATGCTGACGACTTCTGCCTTTACTACAGCTCTACTGGCATTGCAGCTGTTGAACGTCAGCTACAGGGCGCTATCCGTAAGGCGCAGTCTTGGGCTGTAGCGCATGGGTTTCAGTTTTCGGCAGCCAAGACCCGCGTTATGCATTTCTGCCGGCGCCGAACAGTCCATCCTGAGCCGCGGCTTTATCTTGCCGACGAACTCCTTGCTGTGGTGGAGACCCACAGGTTTTTGGGGGTGGTTTTCGATGCCCGGTTGACTTGGCTGCCTCATATCCGGCAGCTGAAACGGACGTGTTGGCGGCATCTAAACGCTCTGAGATGCTTGAGCCACACCCGCTGGGGCGCCGACCGCTCTACCCTGTTGCGGCTCTACCAGGCGTTAATCCAGTCCCGTCTGGATTATGGGAGCCTGGCTTATGGCTCAGCATCCCCATCTGCGTTACGGGTGCTGAACCCAATTCTCCACAGCGGGATACGCCTTGCCACTGGTGCTTTCCGCACCAGCCCTGTGGACAGCGTACTAGTGGAGGCAGGTGTACCTCTACTGCGGGTACGACGCCAACAATTACTGGCTGCTTATGCTGCCCATGTTTTTAGTTTGCCCGGGCATCCATATTACCGTGTCCTGTTCCCGCAGTCGGTCGTCCATCTGCCGGACCGTCGGCCCCGGTCGGGTTGTCCGATCGCCATACGCGTCAAGGAGCTTCTCTGCGGGCTTGGGTTTTTCCCTGTTCCGCCTCCTTTCTAGGCGCCTCTGCGTACACCCCCGTGGTGTGTTCCTCGCCCTTGCCTTCGGCTCGACTTGGCACAGGGCTAGAAGGACTCGGTCCCTCCAGAGGCCTTCCGCCGCCACTTTTATTCCATCCTTGCCACGTATCAGGGCTCTGGAATTGTTTACACCGACGGTTCGATGGTTGCTGGTCGTGTCGGGTATGCGCTAACTCTAGGGGACCATTCCGAACAATGGTCCTTGGCGGCTGGCTGCAGCGTTTACACTGCTGAGCTAGTCGCCATCTTTCGAGCCCTAGAGTATATCCGCTCCTGCTCAGGTGAGTCCTTCGTGATCTGTAGCGATTCCCTAAACGGTTTACGAGCTCTCGACCAGTGTTTTCCTCGTTCTGGTCTGGTGATGGCTATCCATGAGTCCCTGCATAATCTTGCGCGTTGCGGCCGCTCTGTGGTCTTTGTGTGGACCCCCGGTCATGTCGGTATCCCGGGCAATGAACATGTTGACCGCCTGGCGAAAAAGGCCACGTGTAAACCATCTCTGGATGTTGGCCTCCCTGAGACTGATTTGCGGGCAGTCCTCCGCCGAAAAGTTTTTGCGCTTTGGGACGCTGAATGGCGCGATCGGATTACACCCAATAAACTCCGTGCCATTAAGGAGACGACGACTGTGTGGCGGTCATCCATGCGAGCCAACCGTAGGGACTCCGTCGTCCTTTGTCGGCTCTGCATTGGCCACTGCCGGCTAACACACAGTTATTTACTGCGCCGGGAGGACCCTCCTGTATGTCGCTGTGGGGCGGCTTTGACAGTGGCCCACATTCTGTTGGCCTGCCCCCTTTTAGCTGTGGTCAGGCAGACATTTGCGCTGCCTGTTACGCTCCCTGCCCTTTTAACAGACGACTCCACTATGGCTGACTTAGTTTTACGTTTTATTCGGGCAGGGGGATTTTATCATTTAATCTGAGTGTTTGTTTTATTTTATTGTTTTGTGTTGATTCTGGCCTTTGGCCTATGATTTTCAACTGATTTTTTTAAATGGGTTTCTAAGTAGTTGGCTTCTCCTTTTTTATTTCTATGGTCGGCCAACCACCGTCACACTCTGTGTGGTTTTAGTTCGTTTTGTTTTGTCTTGTCTTTGTCTCAGTTTCTCTTGTTCTGTATCGTCTGTGATCTCTTCTGTTCCTCGTTTTTATTCTCTGTGGGTGTTCTTTGTCTTTGGAAAAAGGGACCGATGACCATAGCAGTCTGGTCCCTTTAATCCCCCAAATCAACCAACCAATCAGGGTAACTGTCTGGTTCATAAGTGAATGCAGCTTAATGTTTACGCCCATCCGTGACACACTTTCCCAAACAGTATCGCATACGGCTTAAATTCCCATCTCGGTAGATTCGAATTTGTCTACTGCAGCACATACACCCCACCATTTCCCAGTGTCCTATCCTTTAGCATACGCTTAAATTTTCCCCACAAATCTATCAATCTTGCTCTTTAACCAGCTTTCTGTACCTAGTGGTATGTGAGCTCCGCTGCATTTTGGGAGGCCTTCAAATTCTCGCACTTCGTTGCGCATGCTACGCCAGTTAATCACAAGGATTTTAATACTCACCTGGGGCGCGTTCGTTTGTAAGCTACACTGACAATTCTTAGCGCTCTACAGATATTGTCGTGTCGGCTGGATCAACAGCCACCTTATCTACAAAACCGATCTGCTCCTCACACATAATCAGCTACCTGGCCCATTTACGAGAACCTACAGCCCTCAGCCCTATCGCGTAAGTCTAGGAAGTTGCAGCCTAGCTTCTCACAGAAACTGCGGAGTCTCTGATTCAGCCTTCCATTTCATTCAGAACCGAGGGCAATCGATCAGTTCTGGGAACAAAGTTGCAATGTGAGCGTTGTTGAATCGGGATGAGAAACGCTGGTCTGTGGTAGTTCCTAGAATGATCGAACTATTACTTTCGATCTGTTAAGCTCAAAGTATTACTTATACCATTTTAGAACTGGGTCAGTTATTACAGAAAACGTTATTTCTATGACGGAAACGGAAAATCTTAGGATACAAGTTACTAATTTACTGAAGTTTTTCGAAGTCACAGGTCTCAAAATCGAGATTATCGTTAATTTATGACAAATGCAGATAAATAATAATAAAAATGGAAAATTTAATATAACATTGCATTTTACTTACAATATATGCTAATATTAAAGAAGACGATTGACTAAGCAGTGGGTTATGATTGGCACTCGTTAACTTCCTAAGATTCTCGAAAATCAGCGTTTATTCGAGTTGATAGCAACTGAAATTCGTGGTGAAAGATTCCTTGAACCAGGAAACTACTGCTATAATTGTAGGCAACTGATTTGCCTCTTACCCACAGGTGGGGATTGGTGAGTAATTTTATGTACAAAAACTCTACAAAGGCATGCATGTAACATTTAACGATTGCTAAAGAATACTATACACACCTTAACTTCCACCCCACAGGGGGTCCACAACTCTCTTGTGGAAACGTGTGTAGCGAGCACGGGACCCCGAGCTAATGTGGCCTTCCTTCCTTTCCGGGCTGCATACCTTCCTCTTCCGCATCCTTCCCTCCCCCCCATCTTCGCCCCTCCTCCCTTCACCTCTGGCTCTTTCCTTCCCTTTCTCCCCCTCTGGGAGTATGGTTTGTGCCTACGTCCAGAGACTGACGCTCGTGAATGTACCGCATTCTTCGCCTTCCATGCTTGTATGTCTTCCTCCTTCCTTTGTCCTTCTCTTTTCCTTACCTCTTCTCTTTACCCTTTTCTCTGCTGCGGCGTTTGAGACCTCTCTTCCTTCCTTTCCCTTTCTCTTTCTTCCTCCCTGTGCGTGTCTGAAGGTCGACCCACGCACTTCCATGCGTAGCCGGTAACGGGATAACCCATAATTCCCTGCCCCGGGTAGACAGGCAGGACACGTACGTAACCCCTGGTCATGGCCAGGCCCAGCGAGGGGTGATTACCCGAGCTCATACCTTCCGAAAGTGCCGATTGGTCCCTCCGTCCGTTTGTCGGGAGGTGTGACCTGAGGTGTGAACAATCACCGAAGGCGGGAGTGCCCTCAGAGAGGGCCCCCGCAAGGGAGGAGCGCGCCATCGGAGACGCCGGTAATCCCCCCCAGGGGGTCCACAACTCTTTTGTGGATACGTGCGTGGCGAGCACGGGGCCCCGAGCCATTGCAGCCTCCTTTCTCTCCCGGGCTGCATTTCCTTTCCCTTCCCATCCTTTCCCCTCCATACCCCTTTCCCCTCGCCCTCTCCTCTCCCTCTATTGGTGTCCTTGCTTATGTTGGCCCCCGCTATCCTCCTGGTTCTGTTGGTTTTACACTCCGGCTTTGTTGCGTAATCATCTCCTCCTTTTGGCATTCCTTGGTCCCCCTCTGGGGTTTGACCTCCATTCCAAAATTTCTCTTCCGTAGTGTGAGCCATTTGGGGAAGAGCACCTTTCCTAGTGTCTCCGACGTGTGCCCTCCTAGTACATTCCACCTTTTCTTTTACGTCGTTGTCTGATACTAGGGTGCATAGCCAGCACGGTAGCCAGCCCGTGTGGTGGGGTCGCTATGTACCCTTTTGGTTGAGCCCCCTGAACACACAGGGATCACACTTCTGGTACCTGAGCTGTGACCTCCTCATGCATGCCTTGGAGTGGTTGCTCGTCATCCTGGAGCATCGGAACTCCCGGCAATGGCCGCCGTGCCAGACGGCCCTTGCTGTGGCTGGGTGGCGCCCGTGAGCAGAGCCCCTGATCGGAGTGGGTGGTGTCAGGGCGGACGCTATGCAGATGAAACGCATACGGGTCCAAAACTCTGGCCGCTCTTCTGCGGCCGTCTCTCTGCGTGGTACTGATTCCTCAAGTGCTGCTTCTCTTGCCCCTTCGGCCTTCCCTTCTGTGGCTACCCCCTGGGAGGAGGGTCAGGCCCGTCGTCTAGGGGCAAAACCTTTCCCCCGTTATCTAGTTTGCACCAGGACTGATGGAGATACTTTCACCAGTGTCAAACCTTTATTCTTTGTGGAACACATTGAAGACAAGTTTGGCGAAGTGGACTCCCTGAGCAAGATGCGGTCGGGTTCGTTACTGATAAAAACTGCTTCGGCTGCCGAATCTGCGGCCCTTCGTGCCTGTACCCATCTTGGCACAATTCCCGTGTCCATTACCCCCTCACCAGTCTCTCAATATGGTACAAGGTGTGATTTTTCACAGAGACCTCATCCTTCAAACTGATGAGGAACTTCGGGACGGCGGGGTGTTCACTTTGTTCGGCGTGTTCAGAAGGGTCCTAAAGATAATCGTATTGATACTGGTGCCTTTATCCTGGCCTTTGAAGGGGATACCCTTCCTGAGAAAGTTAAGATTATGGTCTATCGCTGTGATGTGAAGCCGTACATCCCACCTCCTATGCGGTGTTTTAAGTGCTTGCGTTTTGGCCACATGTCTTCTCGCTGTACCCAGGACCCTCTCTGTGGTGACTGTGGACGTCCACTCCATGAGGGAGTCCCTGTGTTCCCCCTCCTGTATGTGTAAATTGTCATGGTAGTCATTCTCCACGTTCAGCAGATTGCCCAGTCTATAAGAAAGAAAAAAAGATACAGGAGTATAAGTCTCTTGATCGTTTAAGCTACACAGAGGCTCGTAAGAAATATGCACGATTGCACCCTGTGTCCATGACATCTAGTTACGCCTTGGTTACATCTTCATTCCTTCCTCCCCCTTCCTTACCCCCATCCCGGACCCCTCTCCTTCCCCCCCCCCCCCCTGCGGCTCCCACGCCTTCTCCTCTGGGCGCTGCTCCCCCTCCCCAGCCGGAGAAGTGTCCCACTCCTTCGGCGTCTGCCGGTCAAGGGCGCCTCTCCCGGGATGCCCCTTCCCGGCACCTTCCAGGTCAAAGGTCTGCTGCAGCGCGGCGACCGCGAGAGCCGCGGTCTATCGGCCCCCAGGTCGCCCGGTCTCTTTCTGTTCCTGATCTTGCTGCAGCTGGCTCCATTATGCCACACAGCCCTCCTCGATCTCAGCCTGAAAAGAAGAAGAAACATAACTCCCGGGACAAAGAGCCTCTGGTGTCACCGGAGGTCCCTTCCCCGGCTTCACAACCGGATTCTGACCTGTCGTTTATGGATGTCGCCCCCTCCTTGTCGGTGACGGGTGGGGACCCGGCGGTATGACTGGATTTAGCGTGTTCAGCCCTCATTTAAACCATCGTTCTGTGGTTCTCCAATGGAATTGTAATGGCTACTATCGTCACCTTCCGGAATTGAAATCCCTTCTTTCATCCTACTCAGCAGCTTGTGTGGTTCTCCAGGAATCTCATTTTACTGATGCTCACTCACCGACCCTCCGTGGGTTCCGTGTTTTCTGTCGAAATCGGGTCGGACCCTTGCGGGCTTCTGGTGGCGTTTGTACGTTGGTCCGTACAGACATTGCTAGCACGTGGATTCCTCTCCAAACTACATTGGAAGCGGTTGCTGTTAGGGTCCACTTAGACTCTGCAGTCACAGTATGTAATCTTTATCTCCCTCCTGACAGGACTCTTACACCTGCAGCCTTAACCACCCTTCTTCAGCAACGTCCTCCTCCCTTCCTCCTCCTTGGGGATTTTAATGCTCATCATCCTTTGTGGGGCAGTGCCTTTCCATCTAGACGAGGTTTTCTTATAGACCAATTTATTGCAGACCACGACCTGTGCCTTCTTAATGATGGCTCCCCTACTCATTTCAGTGCTGGTCATGGTACCTTTTCTGCCATTGATCTTTCTCTTTCTTCTCCCTCTCTCCTCCCTTCATTACACTGGTCGCCACACGACGACCTTTGTGATAGTGACCATTTCCCGTTGATTATCACGCTCCCTTCCCGCTCCCCGATGGACAGGTTACCTCGTTGGTCTTTCCACCGCGTCGATTGGCCTCTATATACTGCACAGGTCGAGTTTTCTCCCTCTTTGTCGGGTTGTATTGATGACGTCCTACGTGACGTGTCTGACGCGATTGTTCGCGCTGCTAACCTTGCTGTCCCGCGCTCATCTGGACAATTTCGTCGTCGGCAAGTCCCGTGGTGGAGTACGGCCATTGCCATTGCCATCCGTGATCGCCGTCGAGCTTTGCAACACTTTAAGAGGCACCCATCTGTAGCCAGCCTTTCTACCTTTAAGCGCCTTCGCGCTAAAGCCCGTTATTTAATCAAACAGAGCAAGCGGATATGTTGGGAACGATTCGTTTCTTCCCTTGGTTCCACTGTCCCTCTGTCACGGGTGTGGGCTACACTTCGCTCTCTCCAAGGTTGCCATCGGCAGTCCACCCTCCCAGGCCTTCACCTCCCAGATGGCATTTGTACGGACCCATTAGTTCTCGCAGAACATCTTGCGACCCATTTTGCAGTGGCATCAGCGTCGGCCTCCTATCCAGCTGCTTTCCTTCATCAAAAACAGCAGGCTGAAGCTGTCACCTTATGTTTCACCACTTGTGAGTCAGAATCTTACAACGAACCTTTCACTGAATGGGAATTTCTTTCTGCTCTATCTTCTTCTCATGATACGGCCCCTGGCCCAGATTTCATTCATAACCAGCTGCTTCAACATCTCAGTGCTCCACAACGGCACCATCTTCTTCAGGTGTTTAACCGTATCTGGCTCCAGGGTGACTTCCCTTCTCAGTGGAGGGATAGCATTGTGGTTCCTGTCCTTAAGCCTGGTCAGAACCCCCTATCTGTTGACAGCTATCGGCCAATTAGTTTGACCAATGTTGGTTGTAAGTTACTTGAACGGCTGGTAGCCCGTCGGCTCACTTGGGTCCTCGAATCTCGGGATCTATTGTCCCCTTACCAGTGTGGCTTTCGAGAGGGACGATCTCCAATCGATTATTTGCTTCGCTTGGAATCCTCAGTTCGGCAGGTTTTTTCCCAGTGCCGCCATTTGGTTGCAGTGTTTTTTGACCTTCGCAAGGCCTATGACACGGCCTGGCGCCATCACATCTTACTAACCCTTCATCAGTGGGGTCTTCGGGGCCCACTCCCGATTTTTATCCGCCAGTTCCTGATCCATCGGTCATTCAGAGTTAGAGTTGGTACTGCTTTTAGTTCTCCACGGACCCAGGAGACGGGCATCCCACAGGGTTCTGTCTTGAGTGTCCTTCTTTTCCTCATTGCTATCGATGGACTTGTGGCCTCTGTCGGTCCCTTGGTCGCCCCTGCCCTGTATGTGGATGATTTCTGCATTTGGGTTAGTTCCTCCTCGATGCCATCTGCAGAACGGCAGCTCCAGGTGGCTATACGGCGTGCCTCTGCATGGACCCTCTCACACGGGTTTCAATTCTCTCCTTTAAAATCGCGGGTGGTCCACTTCTGTCGCCGTACTACGGTCCACCCTGATCCAGAGCTCTATCTCGCTGCACAAAGATTGCCTGTGGTTCCACAGTTTCGTTTCCTAGGTCTTCTTTTCGACAAGCTCACTTGGCTGCCCCATATCAGACTCCTGAAGGTAGGATGTTTCCGTAAACTCAATGTCCTTCGCTTCCTTGCCCACTCCTCTTGGGGTGCGGACCGTTCCCTCCTCCTCCGTCTTTATCGTGCTCTAGCTCTGTCCCGTTTGGACTATGGTTGTCAAGTTTATGGTTCAGCTGCTCCTTCCACGCTGCACGTGCTGGATCCAGTCCACCATCGTGGTATCCGTTTGGCCACCGGTGCCTTCCCTACTGGCCCTGTTGATAGTCTCCTGGTTGAAGCTGGGGTCCCCCCCCTTTCTGTTCGGCGGTCCCAGCTTCTGGTGTCTTATGCTCTTACTATCCGTTCCTCCCGCTCATCCTTCCTATTCTATCCTATTCCCAGACCATGGACGTCGCCCGCCTGACTCCCGCCCTCGGGCGGGTTTACCGGTTGGGCTGCGCCTTGCGTCTCTTAACCGTGATTTTCGGCTTCCTTCTTTGTCCTGTCTTCCTCGCTCCCTCCCCTCCACCCCTCCTTTGTTAGTTCCTCGGCCTCGAATTCGGATGGATCTCCGCCGCGGTCCGAAAGATTCCATCCCCCCGGTGGTGTTCCGTTCCTTTTTCCGCCAAATTTTATGGGAGTTTCGGGATGCTGTTGTTTTTTACACTGATGGCTCTAAATCTGCTGATCATGTTGGGTATGCCTTCACGTCCTTTGTTGGGACGGAAAATCATCTACTGCCACCCTCATGTGGGGTGTTTACTGCGGAATTGATGGCAATTTCCCGGGCCCTTACCTTTATTAAACAATCCCAACACAACCGCGTTTTGTTATGTACGGACTCGATGAGTGGCCTTCTTGCTATTGACCGGTGGTTTCGCGCCATCCCTTGGTCTCTGCCATCCATGACCATCTCGCTGATCTTCACCGTGCTGCTTGTTCCATTGACTTCCTATGGGTCCCGGGCCATGTGGGTATCCCGGGTAATGAGCTCGCTGATCGTTTGGCTGGGGGAGCAGTTACTTACCCCCCGTTTTCTGTAACCCCTCCTGCAGCGGATTTACGGCTTCACATCAAATCCCACTTTGCACAGTCATGGGCCAATTCTTGGGAGTCTACTCCACTGTCTAATAAACTTCGTGCCATTAAGGTGAATCCAGGCCCATGGCGTTCTTCCTTTAGCCTCTCCCGCAAGGACTCGACCACACTGTGTCGTCTCCGCATTGGCCATACCAGGCTGACCCATGGTTTCCTTTTGCGTGATGAGCCACCCCCGCTGTGTGGTTGTGGAGCCTTCCAGTCAGTGGCCCACATTTGGTTGAATGCCCCCTTCTTTTGGCTCTGCGTGCTGACGATTCCCGGATGGTCTCTCTGGTTCTAGGTTTCCTCCAGGAGAGTGGTTTTTATTCTCAGTTTTAAAGTTTTTAATCTCCCTCTGGTGTTGGGGCAGGACGGTGAGTGTTTGGGTGTCTCCCACTGTAGGCAGTGTTCAGAGATTCCCGATTCACCTCCCTGACCGGAATCCTCTTTTCTTTCCCTTTTACTCTGTTTTTACCCCTTCTTTTTAAGGCTTGGTTAGTTTTTCTATTCCCATACATACTTTCTGCATTATAGCAGTTGTACCTTTTAAGTCACAGGTGGTCTTGCCTATGCTGCTTCAGCATAGTGTTGGGTTCGTTCTCTTGCCAACTTCCCTCATTTGTTTTTACTAATGATAACGTGACTGCTCTTTTACGTTTCACCTTTTTCCGTTTTATTTTTCTGACTATACTGAGATGTCCCGTTAGCAGAATGGAGTCTATTTGAAACAAGGGACTGATGACCTTGCTGTTTGGTCCCTTTAACCTCAAACAACCAACCAACCAACGCCGGTAATCATGGGGGATTCTTCCGCAATGGTTTCCTCACATTCCACTATGTCTGCTCACAAACGTAAGTTCACTGAGTCTCAGCCAGTCAGTTCTTCCATCGTTGCCACAGTTCCTTGTTGTTTCTTGCTAAGACGAAGGTCACGACTTCTCCACGATCAACCCTTTCTTTATTCAGAAAGGTGTCGACGCAATTGCAGGTCCTGTAAAGTCTTGTTCCAGATTACGGAATGGCACCCTGTTGTTAGAAACAGTCAGTGCCCTCCAGGCACAAAAATTGCTGCATACTTCACTACCACACACCTTCCCTGTCCGGGTGGAACCGCACCTTACTTTAAATTCCTCGCGTGGAGTCGTTTATACACGCTCCCTCGATGGATTGTCTGACGAAGAAATTCAGCACTACCTGTCTGACCAGGGCGTAACGGCTGTTCACACAGTTATGAAAAGGGTTGACACGAACATCATTCCAACCCGCACTGTCTTCTTGACATTTGACAAAGTTCAACTCCCATCGAAAATCAAAGGAGGCTATGAGATAATTTCCGTTCGCCCTTACGTCCCAAACCCTACGCGTTGCTATCGGTGTCAGCGGTTCAATCACACCAGCCAGTCCTGCTCCAATCCGGCCAAATGTGTTGTGTGGCAAGGATGCCCATGAGGGTGCTTGTCCACCTCCATCCCCTCGCTGCATCAACTGTGTGGGTGACCACGCTGCTTCCTCTCGAGATTGTCCCGTTTTTGAGGACGAAAAGCTCATCCAGGAAATTAATGAAGGAAAAGGTGTCGACCTCTGCTGCTCGAAAATTATTCGCCAGTCGACAGCCCACCGTGCCTCAGACAGGAAAATACAGCACTGTCCTTGCTTCTCCTCGGCCAACAAAGGAGGCGGCCACGCAGACTTGCGACCTCACCTTTAGTGCCACGGTCGTCAGATCGGCCAGCGCAAAGATCTCCCGTTCAGCCTCACCACTTTCGCCTGCCGACTCTCTGGCTCACCCTTCGTCGAGTTCTGCTAAATCTCGAGCCCAAAAGTCAGACACCAAGACTTTGAAAGCATACTCGTGAAGATTTTTTACGTACCGCAACTTCACAACCATCGGTTCTTCCTTCCTCTAAACATCATACTTCCAAGAAGACTACAAAGAAAGCCAGTTCCTCTCCTTCTCCGCCAAGGCGTGTCCCATCTACAGCACCACCTGGCGGAAATCGCCCTCGGCCGTCTTCTGTGTCGCTGAGGCGCACTGCTGGTGGCCGGTCAACAGGCCGATCGCTGGTGGCAGGAGGTGCTCCTGACCAACCTATGGATCAGGATCTTCTGCCTTCGGCTGAATGCCATTCCATGCTGTCGGTCGCAAGCTCAGAGCAGTCGTTGAGTTGGCAGCGACCTTCGTCACATTCCTCCATTTTCTGTACACGTAAAACACCCAGAACACATAGACAAAAAATGAATATCTTACAACATAATACAAAAAACAGTATGACAGTCAGCGCGGAAATCCCTAAAATAGCACTAGACCTGCAGGCAGACATCATGTGCTTACAAGAACCCTATAACAGAAACGGGCAGCTGATATGTCTACCAAAACATGCTACCACAATAACAGGCAGCAATGACTGTAAGGCTGCAATAGTAATTCTAAATAGAACTTACAACGTAGTTAAGGTAACACAGTTATGCAATCAACACTTGGTTACCATAGAGATAACTAACGGGAACGTCACATGGGTTATTGCATCCATGTACGCCCAATACAGCCATCAAATACAGCCGTATGCAGACTACATCAGAGACCTAGTAATGTATGCCAGAGGCAAAAAATTAGTGATAAGTGCTGACATTAATTCCAGATCGACCCTCTGGAACTCAGACAGAACAGATGACAGACGACGCATAATCACCGATCTAATACAAGAAACACAACTACATGTAATGAATACGGAAGGACCTATACCAACATATGCAGGGTTCGATGGTACGAGCAGTAATATCGACTTCACGCTAGCAAATAATGCAGCAATGGCATACATAACAAACTGGACTGTACACGACAACATAACCAGTAGTGATCATAATGTCATAACATACACACTAACTCACACTCAGAACACAATGACCAAATCACACACCAGACACTTGCTGTTGCACAAAGCAGACTGGAACAAATTAACGGAAATTATACAACGACACGATCTACAAAACATCAATGGAAGTATCGATTATAGAGCACACAAGTTAATAGAGGTGATACAACATGCACAAAACACATCAATACCGACAGCAAAGAACACAAATTGCTCACGAGTACCATGGACCAACGAACTTACGAGACTCAAACAAGACGCAAGACGCAAACGAAAATTATATCAAAGGGCGATAGCAGATAGGGACCGACGAATAAGACTTGAAGCATATAGGCATGCACAAGACTTATACAGACAGACCCTATACAACACGCGTAGACAACAATGGGAGCTATTTGTAACAACACAAACAGAGCAAAATATATGGGGGGAACCATACAAAATACTGACAGAGAAGATAAAAACCCCACTAGTTCTGGGAACGCTAAGGCAGGATGACGGCACGATGACGAGGGGATGGAGGAATACAGCGGAGTTTCTGCTGTATAAACTGCTCCCTGACGACGTTATCGATACAGACACACAATATCATGCAACACTAAGAGAAAACCTACACACACCATACAACACTGCAACTGTCACCTGTGCTTTTGCGGAAGATGATGTTGCGCTAGCAATCTCAGAGCTCAAAAACAAAAAAGCACCTGGACCAGATGGTATCCACTCGGAAACACTGAAAAAACTAGCACCGCAGATCACCCCGTTCCTAACAACGTTACTGAACGATGCCTTACGGCTGGGCAGGGTACCTACAGTATGGAAAACCTCCAAAGCAGTCATTATTAAGAAATCAGCGGACAGGGATCCTTCAGATCCAAAGACTTACAGGCCAATATGCCTAATAAACACCCTAGCAAAGATTCAGGAGAAGCTACTGTGTAAGCGCCTGCAAACACACAGAGCTCTCAGGGATATGAGCCAACACCAGTTCGGCTTCAGAGCCGGCAGATCAATAGATGATGCGATCAACCAGGCCCTGCACATAGTTAACACCACAAAACAGAAATACGCCATGGCAATAATGATTGACATTGCCGGAGCATTTGATAATCTTTGGTGGCCAGCACTGTTTCAGAGGCTAAGACATCTGGAGGTACCGCAATCACTGTACAACAGTTTTCTGGACTACTGTAAAGACCGAGTAGTCGAATGGCAGATGGACAGCCGGAAAGTAATTAAAAGAATTACCAAAGGCTGTCCTCAAGGGTCGATCTGCGGCCCCATCTTCTGGGACATAACAATCGAACCCCTCCTACAACTTCTGGATGGGGATGACAGGTCAGACGGAATTGTCGCCTACGCAGATGACCTATTAGTTGTAGTCACTGCAAACAACAGAGCCCAGTTAGAAGAGAAAGCCAGTGGATTACTACAAACAATTACTCAGTGGTGTCACAACAACAAACTCAGGATAGCCGAAAACAAAACAACATACACTTTACTGAAAGGATCACTCCAAAGGTATCCTTCGGTTAAAATTGGGGACACAAACATCAAACGAGCACGCATTACGCGCTATCTTGGGGTACACATAGATGAAAAATTGAATTTCCAGGAACACATAAGGCTAACAACAGACAAAGCAGAAAAAATACTCCACAAACTGATGAGGCTAAATTCAAAACAGTACAGACTACCTCTACCAGTCATACGTACATACCACTGTGCGCTCTTCGAATCAGTACTCAGCTTTGCAGCTAGCACGTGGGCACATAGACTGAACGTGGTCACCAACAAAGCATCCGTCAGACGAGGGCAGAGAAGTGTCCTGCTTAGGCTATTTGTGCCTTCGGTACCACCTCAGCAGATGCACTGTGTGTGGTGCTCGGAATATGCCCCATAGATACCACGATCAAATACAGAGCTGCAAGGTACTGGTTAAAGGTGGGGAGACTAGATAAGGTACACACAATAACCGGTGTGCACATAGAGACGATACGTCACCTTAAAAGTTGGCGTCTGGACACATGGCAAGGTGAGTGGGATGTAAGTGATAAGGGACGTAGACTGCACGACTTCCTCCCTGACACAAGGGAGCGGTTGAGAATGAGACATATCGACCCCAGCCGCGGTATGGTACATTTCTTAACCGGGCACGAACCTTACCCCACGCACTTAAACCGCGTGAGTCTGAGGCAGACACCTACATGCACATGCGGGGAAGAAGGTTCCCCAGAGCACACTGTCTTTTTCTGCGGGCAATACGCGAACAATAGACATACACTACACTTAGATTACACAGATGCAGACATAGATATATACACAGTAATAAGAGACGAAGAACAATGGGCACAATTAAACGCACTGACAAACAGTATTTCAAAAACAACACATGAAGAGTATATGCGGACACGACGTCACAGACATGCCTATGTGCAGCGTAACAGAAATCTCCAGAGAATGGACAGCGACACCCACAGTGACAGCAAAAATAGTGACAATGAGGAGGAACAGGAGGAAGCTGAGATGTGACAGTAAATAAGCAAATTGCTGGCAATCTAGCCAAGAAAACACCAAATGCTGTACATGGATGCGCACCTAATGTAGTTAATACATAGGATTAGTAACAAATAGGATAAGAAACATTTCTCTACTAATAACCATTTGTGTGTGTGTGTGTGTGTGTGTGTGTGTGTGTGTGTGTGTGACTGGCGATCAACGGCTCGATGAAACCATTCCGAGGTATTCACCGTCAGTCACACTCGGTGATGGTACTAACAAATCTCTCATCTATCCTATCTTCTTTTTATATTCTTCTTAAAAACAACAAAATTTTATTTATATTTCAACCTCAAATTAATTTTATTTTGAATCATTCTTTGTAAATTTTGTAGATAAAACAAAAGGAAAGAAAACTGTAAAAAGGTGAAAACCGAAAATTGTAAGATGTACGACCTGTTTTAAACATCAGGTAACAGGTCTATAATTGGGCAATAAATAAATAAATAAATAAATAAATCTAAAAAATCACCCTATGTCGATTATCCATTGGAATATCCGCGGTATTCGAGCCAATCGGGATGAATTGTCGATCCTCTTACGATCCTACTCGCCGGTCATCTTCTGTCTTCAGGAAACAAAGCTGCGTCCCCATGGCCGCTTTGTTCTCCCTCATTTCAGTCCGTCCGATATGATCTCCCCTCTGTTGAAGGCACTCCAGCACATGGAGGACTCATGATTCTTCTCCATGAAACTCTCCATTATCACCCAATCCATTTAAACTCTTCCTTCAAAGCTGTCGCCGTCCGTCTTTCCCTTTCCGGATACACGTTCTCTCTTTGTACTGTATACATTCCATCGTCCACACCAATGGCACCAGCTGATCTCCTTCATCTTCTTGGTCAGCTTCCACCCCCATATTTGCTGGTTGGGGACTTCAATGCCCACCACCCGCTTTGGGGACCTCCACATCCTTGTCCACGTGGCTCACTATTGCTAGACGTCTTCCACCAAACGGATCTAGTTTGCCTCAACACTGGGGTCCCTACATTTTTATCTGCCTCCACGACAAATTTATCTCATTTGGACCTTGCGGTCGGTACTGTTCCGCTAGCTCGGCGCTTCGAATGGTTCGCCCTTGATGATACACACTCAACTGCCATACATGCGCCCGCGACGCTGGAAGTTTGCCCAAGCTGATTGGACACTTTTTTCGTCTCTAGCGACATTCGCTGACCGTCACTTTCCCAGCGTCGACGATGAGGTCACCCATATTACCGACGTTATTCTTACAGCTGCGGAACATTCAATACCACACACCTCCGAATTGCCCCGGCGCCCCCCAGTTCCTTGGTGGTACGAGGCATGCCGTGATGCAATACGTGAGCGGCGACGTGCTCTTCGCATTTTCCGTCACCATCCAACTTTGGCCAACTGTATCCGATATAAGCAGCTCCGTGCGGCTTGCCGTCGTGTCACCCGCCATAGCAAGAAGGCAAGCTGGAAATTCTTTATTAGCTCATTTAACACCTTCCCTCCCTCCTCGGAAGTTTGGAGTCGACTTCGGCGGTTCTCAGGCGCGCCTAGTTTCTCCCCGGTCTCTGGGTCACTGTCGCGCATGATACATTAGTGGACCCCGTCGCAATTTCTGACTCATTGGGTCAGCACTTTGCTGAGATTTCGAGCTCTTCAAATTACCCGCCAGCTTTTCTCCCGAAGAAACGTGCAGCGGAAGTGCGACCACTTGCTTTCTCCTCTCAAAATCGCGAAAGCTACAATACTGTTTTCTCCATGCGGGAACTCCAACATGCACTCTCTTCTTCTCGCTCCTCCGCCCCAGGACCGGATGGTATCCACGTCCAAATGTTGCTGCATATATCAACCCATAGTCTGCGTTACCTCCTTCGCCTTTATAATCGAATTTGGACCGATAGTATTTTTCCCAGACGATGGCGGGAAGCTATGGTCGTTCCGGTTCCGAAACCTGGAAAGGACAAACATCTCCCCTCTAGCTATCGCCTCATTTCTCTCACGAGTAGTGTCTGTGAGGTTTTGGAGCGTATGGTGAACTACCGTTTAGCGTGGTGGCTGGAATCCCGCAGTCTTTTAACACCTACCCAATGCGGATTCCGAAAGCATCGTTCTGCAGTTGACCATCTTGTTGCTCTCTCCACTTACATCATGAACAATTTTCTCCGGAAACGCCAAACAGTAGCAATATTTTTTGATCTGGAGAGAGCATACGATACCTGTTGGAGGACAGGCATCCTCCGCACACTGTTCTCTTGGGGCTTTCGAGGTCGGCTGCCCCTTTTTCTTCGCGAATTTATGGCAGAGCGCACATTCAGGGTGCGGGTGAACACTACTCTCTCCCGTACTTTCTCCCAAGAAAACGGGATACCCCAGGGCTCCGTGCTGAGTGTTGTACTGTTTGCCATTGCCATAAATCCAATTATGGATTGTCTCCTTCCTGATGTCTCGGGCTCCCTCTTTGTGGACGATTTTGCGATCTACTACAGCTCTCAACGAACCAGCATTCTTGAACGACATCTTCAAGGATTTCTCGATCGCCTCCACTCTTGGAGAATCGAAACCGGCTTCCGTTTCTCTCCCAGTAAGACCGTTTCTGTTAATTTTTGGCGACGTAAGGAGTTTCTTCCACCCTCCTTACATCTAGGTCCTGTCAACCTTCCGTTTTCAGACGTCGCTAAATTCTTGGGTCTTATGTTTGACAGAAAACTGTGCTGGTCCTCCCACGTTTCCTATCTTTCGGCTCTCTGTCTGCGATCCCCCAACACCCTCCGTGTCCTGAATGGTACCTCCTGGGGAGCGGACCGAGTGGTCCTTCTCCGCCTCTATCGCGCCTTAGTGCACTCGAAATTGGACTATGGAAGCATAGTCTACTCCTCTGCTCGGCCGTCTATTCTTCGGCGTCTCGACTCTATCCACCACCGTGGATTACGTTTAGTGTCTGGAGCTTTTTACACCAGCCCTGTGGGAAGCCTTTATGCTGAGACTGCTGAACCTCCGCTGTCCAATCGGCGAGCAGTCCTGAGTCGTTATGCTAGCCATCTGTCTTCCATGCCTGCTAATCCAGCCCATGACATTTTTTCCGACGCCTCCTTTGGTGTAGGGTATGAAGGCCGCCCCTCCTCCCCCCCCCCCCCCCCCCTGCAGGTCCGGGGTAAGAATAGGCCCGAGGTATTCCTGCCTGTTGTAAGAGGCGACTAAAAGGAGTTTCAACCGTTTCGGCCTTCTATGTGATGGTCCCCCTTGGGGTTTGACCCCCATTTTTCAAAATTCTACAGAAGTATGAGCCTTTTGGGGAAGGACACCTTACATGGTGTACCACTGGTCCTAAGTGCACTAAGACCTTGGCACTCAGCATTGCACCGGCGTTGTAACCATACCCACTATTCCTCAAATTGGGCCTAAACGCCTGATGGGTTGTTCAAGTTACGCCCATAGTGCATCTCCATCTGCACCAGCGATCATGATGGACATTCCATGGCACCAGAAATCCAGCACGGTAGCCAGCCCGTTGTGGTGGGGTCGTCATGTACCCTCTAGGTTGTAGCCCCCTGACAACACAGGGATCGTACTGCCGATACCTGAGCTGCACCCTCCCCACGTTGGCCAAGGAGTAGATGCCCGTCTCCTTGGGGCATCAGGACTCCTGGCAATGGTCATCCTGCCAGGTGGCCCTTGCTGCGGCTGGGTGGCGCCCATGGGGAGAGCCCCTGGTCGGAGTGGGTGGTATCGGGGCGGACGTTTCGCAGATGAAACGTCAACACGTATCAGGTCGCTCTGCGGCCGAGTCTTTCAAAAGAAAAGGTACCGTTTCTAGTTCTGGTTCTCCTGCCCTTTCCCCCTTGGCCACTCCATGGGAGGAGGGACAGGCCCACCGGCTTGGGGCGAAGTACTTCCCCCGCTATTTGGTCTGTTCTCGAACCGATGGGGGGACTTTCGCAACCTCCAAGCCCATGTTCTTTGTTCAGCACATTGAGGACGTCTTCCGGGAAATCGAGGCTCTCAGCAAGATGCGATCAGGGTCCGTTCTTATAAAGACCACCTCCGCCACACAGTCGGCGGCGCTCCAGGCGTGCGACCGCCTAGGGGACATCCCAGTATCCATTGTCCCACATCTGGCACTAAATAGGACGCAGGGGGTTATTTTTCATCGTGACCTCCTGCTACAATCTGATGAGGAGCTCAGGGCCAACCTGGAGGGCCGCGGCGTGCATTTCGTCCGGCGAGTCCAGCGCGGCCCCAAAGACCGTCGCATCGACACCGGGGCCTTTATCCTCGCCTTCGAGGGGGACGTTCTCCCGGAGAAGGTAAAGGTGATGTGCTACCGGTGCGACGTGCGACCTTATGTCCCGCCTCCTATGCGCTGTTTTAGGTGTCTGCGCTTTGGGCACATGTCGCCACAGTGTGAGGCTGAGCCCCTTTGTGGCGATTGTGGACGTCCTCTTCGTGAGGAACATACATGCACCCCACCACCTCGGTGCATTAATTGTCCTGGCGTCCACTCACCTAGATCCTCAGAATGCCCCGCCTATCAGAACGAGAAGAAGATACAAGAAATCAAAACTTTGGATCGGCTCTCTTACTCTGAGGCCAGGAAGAAATATGACCCCCTTCATCCCGTGCCATTGACCACCTCGTTTGCCTCAGTTGTGTCCACTCCTTCTGCGGTATCCTCACCCCTATCCTGTCCCCCCTCCGCCTCCTCCGCCCATCAGGGGGCTCTGCCTCTGTCTCCCAAATCCCTCCCTTCCAAATCCTCCTCCCCTGTGGCCCCTACCCCCTCTGCCCCAGGGGCCACCCTTCCTCCTCCCCCTCCCCCCTCGCCACCTGAGAAGCGATCCTCTTCTCAGGCGTCCCTTGGGGAAACGTTCCGGACCCCAGCTTCCGAGGTCCGGTGTTCCAAAACGGAGCCCGCACGTGAGGACCTTCTTCGGGTCCAGCCCACCATCCCTGTGCCTCCTCGGCCTTCCAAGAAAGCCTCCAAGAAGTAGTCTCTATCCCCCTCTCCACCCCGGCGCGTTTCGTCTGACGCTTCATCCGTGAGTCGCTGCTCCCGGCCGTCCTCAGTTTCGCCGGGACGCTCTGCTGCCAGGCGCTCCGCCGGCCTTTCGTCGGCAAATGATGCGGCCCCTCCTACACAATCAGGGACAGCGGCCGCAGCTGGCGACGAGTCGATGGAACCGGATCCGCCCTCAGTCGGTTGTAGCGTTGTTCCCTCGCAACCTGGCCCTCCGCGGCCGTCAAGGTGACCAGCTCTTCCCCCGTCTCGTTCCCCCAACCTTTTGACTAGCGATGGCGTTGTTTCATTGGAACATAAGAGGTATTCGATCTAATCGGGAGGAATTACAACTGCTCCTCCACCTGCACTGTCCGCTCGTTCTTGGTCTCCAGGAAACCAAGTTGCGCCCGACTGACCGTATTGCCTTTTCCCACTATACCTCGGAGCGGTATGACCTCACCCCTGTGGACGGTATCCCAGCTCATGGTGGGGTCATGTTGCTCGTTCGGGACGATGTCTATTACCATCCCATCCCATTGACCACCCCACTCGAAGCAATAGCTGTCCGCATTACTCTTTCTGCTTTTACCTTTTCAGTTTGTACCATCTACACTCCACCGTCATCTGCTGTTAGTCGGGCTGACATGATGCACCTGATCGTTCAGCTTCCCCCGCCGTTCTTATTGTTCGGCGACTTCAATGCCCATCATCCCCTTTGGGGCTCTCCTGCATCCTGTCAAAGAGGCTCACTCTTGGCGGATGTCTTCAACCATCTCAATCTTGTCTGCCTCAATACCGGCGCCCTGACTTTCCTCTCGGACTCTACTCATACCTACTCCCACTTGGACCTCTCGATCTGTTCTACCACTCTTGCCCGTCGGTTCGAGTGGTATGTCCTTTCTGACACCTATTCGAGCGACCACTTCCCCTGTGTCGTTCGTCTCCTGCACCACACCCCATCCCCACGTCCTTCGAGCTGGAACTTACTGAAAGCTGACTGGGGACTTTACTCCTCCCTGGCGACCTTTCCGGACCACGATTTTCCCAGTTGTGACATTCAGGTCGAATACCTCACGGCTGTTATTATCAATGCTGCCAAACGTTACATTCCTCGTACTACTTCTTCTTCACGTCGCGTTTCCGTCCCCTGGTGGAACGAGGCTTGTAGGGACGCTATCCGTGCTCGACGACGTGCTTTACGCACCTTTCGCCGCCATCCTACGTTGGCGAATTGTATTGAATACAAACGACTCTGAGCGCAATGCCGTAGAATCATCAAAGACAGCAAAAAAGCTTGTTGGGCCTCTTTCACCGGCTCCTTTAACAGTTTTACTCCCTCTTCCGTCGTTTGGGGTCGCCTGCGCCGGCTGTCGGGCATTAAGGCCCACTCCTCGGTACCTGGCCTGACCTCAGGTAATGAGGTCCTTGTTGATCCTGTGGCTGTCTCCAACGCCTTTGGCCGCTTTTTCGCGGAGGTTTCAAGTTCCGCCCATTACCACCCTGCCTTCCTTCCCAGGAAAGAGGCAGAAGAGGCTCGGCGACCTTCCTTCCACTCGCTGAATCTGGAAACTTATAATGCCCCCTTTACTATGCGGGAACTCAAACGTGCGCTTTCACTGTCCCGATCCTCTGCTCTGGGGCCAGATGCCATTCACGTTCAGATGCTGGCACACCTTTCTCCGGCGGGCAAAAGCTTCCTTCTTCGTACCTACAATCGCGTCTGGACCGAAGGTCAAGTCCCCAGGCGTTGGCGTGACGCCGTTGTTCCTATACCCAAACCCGGGAAGGATAGACACCTTCCTTCTAGTTACCGCCCCATTTCTCTTACCAGCTGTGTCTGTAAGGTGATGGAGCGCATGGTTAATGCTCGGTTAGTTTGGATTCTGGAATCTCGACGACTACTTACTAATGTCCAATGCGGCTTTCGTCGCCGCCGCTCCGCTGTTGACCACCTTGTGACCTTGTCGACATTCATCATGAACAACTTTTTGCGAAGGCGCCAAACGGTAGCCGTGTTCTTCGACTTGGAGAAGGCTTATGATACCTGTTGGAGAGGAGGTATCCTCCGCACTATGCACAGGTGGGGCCTACGCGGTCGCCTGCCCCTTTTTATTGATTCCTTTTTAACGGATCGGAAGTTTAGGGTACGTGTGGGTTCCGTATTGTCCGACGTCTTCCTCCAGGAGAACGGAGTGCCTCAGGCGTCTTCCTCCAGGAGAACGGAGTGCCTCAGGGCTCCGTCTTGAGCGTAGCCCTTTTTGCCATCGCGATCAATCCAATTATGGATTGCATTCCACCTAATGTCTCAGGCTCTCTCTTTGTCGATGACTTCGATCTACTGCAGTGCCCAGAGAACATGCCTCCTGGAGCGCTGCCTTCAGCGTTGTCTAGACAGCCTCTACTCATGGAGCGTGGCAAATGGCTTCCGGTTCTCTGAAGAGAAGACAGTTTGTATCAACTTTTGGCGATATAAAGCGTTCCTTCCGCCATCCTTACATCTCGGTCCCGTTGTTCTCCCATTCGTGGACACAACTAAGTTTCTAGGCCTCATGTTGGACAGGAAACTGTGTTGGTCTCCGCATGTCTCTTATTTGGCGGCCTGTTGTACATGTTCCCTTAATGTCCTAAGAGTTCTTAGCGGTTCATCTTGGGGAGCAGATCGCACTGTCCTGCTTCGCTTATATCGGTCCATAGTCCGGTCGAAGCTGGATTATGGGAGCTTCGTCTACTCGTCCGCTCGGCCATCCCTCTTACGCCGGCTCAACTCCATGCACCATCGGGGGATACGTCTTGCGACCGGAGCCTTCTACACTAGTCGTGTCGAGAGTCTTTATGCTGAAGCTGCCGAATTACCATTGACCTTCCGGCGCGACGTACTGCTGTGTCGATATGCCTGCCGGCTGTTGTCTATGCCCGACCACCCCTCTTAAAAGTCCTTCTTCGCCGATTCTCTCGACCGTCAGTACGGGTTGTATGTCTCTGCCCTGCTGCACCCCGGAGTCCGCTTCCGTCGCCTGCTTCGACAATTGGATTTTGCCCTCCCTACCACGTTCAGAGAGGGTGAAACCCAACACCGCCTTGGCTCCAGGCTCCGGTTCATGTTTCTCTCGACCTCAGCTCACTCCCGAAGGAGGGTACTCCGGCTGCAGTGTATTGCTCACGGTTTGTCGAACTTCGTGCTCGCCTTCCCGGTCACACCTTTATTTACACCGATGGCCCCAAAACTGACGATGGTGTCGGCTGTGCCTTTGTCGTCGGGGCCGCCACCTTTAAATACCGGCTCCTCGACCAATGTTCGAGCTTTACGGCCGAGCTTTTTGCTCTCCATCAGGCCGTTCAGTATGCCCGCCGCCACCGCCATTCATCGTACGTACTCTGCTCTGACTCACTCAGTGCTCTTCAGGGCCTTGGAGCTCCCTATCCGGTCCATCCCTTGATTCAACGGATACAGCAGTCCCTCCATTCTTTCGCTGATAATGGTGGTTCTGTCAGCTTTCTGTGGGTTCCCGGACATGTAGGAGTGCCTGGGAATGAGGCTGCGGATGCTGCAGCCAAGGCTGCAGTCCTCCTGCCTCGGCCAGCCTCCCACTGTGTCCCGTCATCTGACGTTCGTGGGGATGTATGTAAGAGGCTTGTTCGTTGTGGTGGGATGCTTGGTCATCCCTCCAAGGAAACAAGCTCCGGGCACTAAAACCGCTCCCAACTGCTTGGACAACATCCTCCCGACCATCTCGGCGCGAGGAGGTCCTTCTGACCAGGTTGCGGATTGGGCATTGCCGGTTTAGCCACCGCTACCTGCTCTCCGGTGACCCAGCCCCGCAGTGCCCTTGTGGTCAGGCATTAACAGTGCGCCATGTTTTATTGTCGTGTCCCCGTTTTAGTCAATTTCGTGTTGTCCTGTCCCTGCCATCTACTTTACCGGATGTTTTTAGCTGATGACTCTCGAGCAGCTGCTCGTATTCTGCGTTTTATAACTTTAACTGGCTTGTCCAAAGACATCTAACCTTTTCACTTATTTTATCTGTATCTCTGTCAGGTCCTTCTGGTGTCCCCCCATCCCCTTGAGTTCTAGCAGATTCCATGTGCTCTAACACCAGTGACTGGGCGCTAATGACCTCAGCAGTTGAGCGCCCTTAAACCCTACCCAAAAAAAAAAACGCCCCTCCTCCCTACTACCACCGGGAGTCCGCTTCCGTCAACTGCTCCATTCTCTTTCCTTCCGCTTTCCTAAAACCTTCTTGACAACTTGGGGTACAGCACCGCCTTTGCTCCGTCCCCGGATCTGCCTGCTCCGTGACCTTAGTCGATTTCCCACGGATGGTACCCCTTCACTTGTTTATCTTCGGGCATTTGCTGCTCTATGTGCACAAATGACGGACGCCACATTTATTTACACCGACGGCTCGAAAACATCGTTGGGTGTAGGGAGTGCCTATATTGTTGGCGACACCCCAAATCACTTTCGGCTTCCTGACCAGTGTTCGGTTTAGACTGCGGAGCTTTACGCTGTTCTCCAGGCTGTCCACTACATCTGCAGCCATCAGTGGATACAGTACGTTATCTGCTCTGATTCTCGCAGCTCTCTCCTCAGTCTCCAAGCTCTTTATCCTGTGCACCCTCTGGTCCACCGGATTCAGGACTGTCTGCGCTTGCTCCACGTGGGGGGCGTCTCGGTGGCGTTCCTCTGGCTCCCGGGACACGTTGGTATCTGTGGAAATGAGGCGGCCGATATTGCAGCCAAGGCTGCAGTCTCTCTTCTTCGGCCAGCTATTCAATCGATTCCCTTCGCCGATCTACGGAGCGTTTTATGTCGTCGTGTTGTTCATTTATGGCACGCACATTGGTCGACACTTCCCCATAATAAATTGTGGGACGTGAAAGCTCTTCCTTGTGCTTGGACCTCTTCCTCCCGAACGCGTCGTCGAGAGGAGGTAATTTTAACTAGACTCCGGATAGGGCACTGTCTTTTTAGCCATCGACATCTTTTAAGCGGCGATCCCCCCCACTCTGTCCCCACTGCTCTCGGCTGTGGACGGTAAGACACCTTTTAATTGAGTGCCCCTATTTTAATCCGTTACGCTCCCGTCTACAGCTATCACCTGATATATCGTCGATTTTAGCAGATGACACGCGCTCAGCCGACCGCGTTCTCAGGTTTATTAGTGCCAGTGAAATGACGTCAGTCATTTGAAGCTTTTTTGGGGACAACCAACCCATTTCTGTAGTGAATTTTTAAGCCTTCCTTCTGTTTTTAGTTTCTCCAATTTTATGACTTTCGTTCCCATTGCTGCTGGTTTTCAATTTCGGTTTTTTACTGTTTCCTAAGTCACGGACCGGGCGCTAATGACCATAGCAATTTTGCGCCCTAAAAAAACAAAACAAAAAATCATACCCCCTCTCCGTGCTCAGCTAGTTGGAACATCTCCAAAGCAGACTGGGGGCTCTTCTCTTCCAGGGCGACCTTTCAGGATCAAACTTTCACAAGCTGCGATAGTCAGGTCGCACACCTCATGGAAGTCATTCTCACTGCTGCTGAATATTCCATCCCTCACTCTACTTCTTGTCCACGTCGCGTACCGGTCCCCTGGTGGACCGCAGCATGTAGAAACGCTTTACGTGCTCGTCGACGTGCTTTACGCACCTTTAAACGCCACCCTACAGTGGCGAATTGTATCAATTATAAACGATTACGTGCTCAGTGTCGTCGTATTATTACAGAAAGCAAGAAAGCCAGCTGGGCTGCATTCACTAGCACCTTCAACAGTTTTGCTCCTTCTGTTGTCTGGGGTAGCCTGCGCCGGCTATCTGGCACTAAGGTCCACTCACCAGTTTCTGGCTTGACGGTCGCGAATGACGTCCTTGTGGCCCCTGAGGATATCTCCAATGCCTTCGGCCGCTTTTTCGCAGAGGTTTCGAGCTCCGCTCACTACCACCCTGCCTTCCTCCCCCGAAAACAGGCAGAGGAGGCTAGGCCACCTAACTTCCGCTCCTCGAATCGTGAAAGTTATAATGCCCCTTTCACCATGCGGGAACTCGAAAATCCACTTGCCCGGTCACGGTCCTCCGCTCCAGGGCCTGATTCTATTAATATTCAGATGGTGAAGAACCTTTCTCCTGCGGGTAAAGGTTTCCTTCTTCGTACTTATAATCGCATCTGGATTGAGGGACATGTTCCCGCATGCTGGCGCGAGTCTATTGTTGTACCGATTCCTAAGCCGGGGAAGGACAAGCACTTGCCTTCCAGTTATCGACCTATCTCGCTTACCAGCTGTGTCTGTAAAGTGATGGAGCGAATGGTTAACTCTCGATTGGTTTGGCTGCTCGAGTCTCGACGCCTACTTACCAATGTACAATGTGGATTTCGTAGGCGCCGCTCTGCTGTTGACCATCTCGTTACCTTGTCGACCTCCATTATGAATAACTTCTTGCGGAAGCGCCTGACCGCGGCTGTGTTCTTTGATTTGGAGAAGGCTTACGACACCTGTTGGAGGGTGGGCATTCTCCACACCATGCATACATGGGGCCTTCGCGGTCGCCTCCCTCTTTTTATTCGTTCCTATTTAATGGATCGACAGTTCAGGGTACGTGTGGATTCTGTCCTGTCAGACACCTTTCGCCAGGAGAATGGGGTGCCACAGGGCTCAGTTTTGAGCGTCGTTCTCTTCGCCGTAGCGATCAATCCAATAATGGATTGCCTCCAAGGTGATGTATCAGGCTCCCTTTTCGTGGACGATTTTACCATCTGTTGCAGCGCGCAGCGTACGTGTTTCCTGGAGTGCTGTCTTCAGTGTTTTCTTGACCGTCTTTACTCCTGGAGTGTCGCCAATGGCTTCCGTTTTTCTGCCGAGAAGACGGTCTGTATTAACTTCTGGCGCTACAAAGAGTTTCTTCCACCGTCCTTACGACTCGGTCCCGTTGCTCTGCCATTCGTGGAGAGAAAAAAATTTTTAGGTCTTACATTTGACAGGAAACTTAGCTGTCATATTTGGCTGCCCGTTGTACGCGTTCTCTAAATGTCCTCCGTGTTCTCAGTGGTATGTCGTGGGGAGCGGATCGAACCGTCCTACGTCGCCTATATCGATCGATCGTCCGCTCCAAGCCGGATTATAGGAGCTTCGTATATTCCTCTGCACGGCCGTCCATCTTACGCCGCCTTAACTCCATTCAACATCGGGGTTTACGTCTCGCGATCGGAGCGTTTTATACTAGTCCCGTAGAGTGTCTTCATGCCGAAGCCGGTGAATTGCCACTAACCTACAGGCGCGATACACTGCTTTGTCGGTATGCCTGTTGGCTACTGTCAATGCCCGACCACCCGTCTTATCGTTCCTTTTTTGACGACTCTCTCGACTGTCAATACTGGTTGTATGTCTCTGCCCTGCTACCCCCTGGAGTCCGCTTTCGTCGCCTCCTTCAGCACCTTGATTTTTCACTCTCTGCAACCTTTCGAGTGGGCGAGAGCCACACGCCACCTTGGCTCCAGGCTCAGGTTCGCGTTCACCTTGACCTCAGCTCGCTCCCAATGGAGGTTACCCCCGGTACGGTATACTGCTCCCGTTTTGTCGAACATCGTTCGAAGTTAAGTAATATGACCTTCATTTATACAGATGGCTCAACGACCAATGACGGGGTCGGGTGTTCCTTTATTGTCGGGGCACACAGTTTGAAATACCAGCTCCATGGCCATTGTTCGGTCTTCACAGCTGAGCTCTTTGCCCTCTACAAGGCTGTTCTTTACATCTGCCGCCACCGACATTCTGCTTATGTCATCTGCTCCGATTCTTTGAGCGCCATTCAGAGCCTCAGTGATCCGTATCCGGTTCACCCTTTCGTGCACCGGATCCAACGCTATCTTCAGCACCTGGTGGTCGACGGTTCTCTGGTTACCTTTATGTGGGTTCCTGGCCATGTCGGTATAGCTGGTAACGAAGCTGCAGATGCCGCGGCCAAGGCTGCGGTCCTCCAGCCTCGGACAGCTTCTTGTTGTGTCCCTTCATCAGATTGTAGCAGGGTCATTTGTCAGCGCATTTTATCGCTGTGGCATGCCGATTGTGCTGCCCTTACGGACAACAAGCTTCGAGCCTTGAAACCTCTTCCCGTGGCTTGGACGACCTCTTCACACCCTTCTCGGCGGGAGGAGGTCGTTTTGGCCCGGTTACGAATTGGACACTGCCGGTTCAGCCATCGCCATCTGCTGACGGCTGCGCCGGCGCCGTTCTGCCCATGTGGGCAATTGCTGACGGTACGCCACATTTTAACGTCCTGTCCGAATTTTACTCCACTGCGTCTTGATCTTGGCCTGCCATGTACTCTGGATGCCATTTTAGCGGATGACCCACGAGCAGCTGTTCGCGTTCTTCGTTTTATCAACTTGACAAACCTGTCTAAGGACATTTGATTCTGCCGTTTTTTTAATCCTATGCCTGTCTGTCCTTTATAGTATTGTCCCTTTTCGTTGCTGTTTTAACCTTGTGCCTCGCGGTGCATTCCTAATTTAGTCTGGGCGCTAATGACCACTGTAGTTGTGCGCCCTAAAACCACAAAAAAAAACTACCCACTGTGCCCGCCATTATCAGCTCTGCCTGTGAACCTCTGTGCACTCAGAGAAGCGTGCCACAAAACGCTTCTAGATTCTGTAACTGTATCCACTTACATCTACCATGGCTTCAAAACTGAAATAACACAATCAGTAAAGAAAGTAAAACAGTACAAAAGTGGCAACAAAGGTTTTAGTCAGTTTGAAGGCAGAGAACCAATGAAACGACTGCGTGTTAACCCAAATGTACAATATGAAGTAAGGTGTCTCGGGCACCCTGCAAGAAGTTGAGAGATTCACACAGGGTAGACAAGCATGGAGAGATTCTACAGACTGAACAGCAATGCAGCTTAGCTTAAATGTATTATTGCTTGACATGCAGTTACATACTTTAAATGAAACATATCCTTAAAATCTGTAATGAAGCTTTCTTACTCTCTTGAATAGCTGGTTAATTTGTGTGTGTTGACAGAGGCAGCATCAACAGAGATGGCTGGAATGGACAACTTATCATACGAGATGCTGCTCTCCATCTTTTCCTTCCTGCCCGTCCCAGACTTGGCGCGGTGCGCTGCAGTGTCAGAGCAGTGGCACGAAATTGTGACGGGTTTCACACACCTGTGGAAGGGCAAGACGTACACCACCAACAGAAGACCGAGCGAATCTGCAGAGACCCGTGCCGTCCTGCGCATCCTGCCGCCACTGCAGCACCTCATCATCGAGCTGGCTGACGAGTTTGGAATCCAGTTCGCCTACCCACACATGACGCTGTCACTGACTGACACGGGAGGCATAGAGGAGTTTCCGAAACTGACGTGTGACCTTTTGTTGGCGAGAGGAGACATCATGAGTAACATCCTGTCCTCTGAGTCGTCTGTAGACTTCGCGGCACTACGGAAGCTGCAAATCCTCAGGGTGCCGCCAGTCAACGTAGCGGGCCCTCCTGTCCACAGAGAGGAACACGTTGTCAGGTCTGCTCTGCAGCAGTGCCCGAATCTCAGAGGGCTGTTCATCTGCGCAGACAACCTGTCGGGGGACTACCTCGACACACTGGAGGGATTCGACCGGTTGCAGACTCTTGAAATTGTGTCCCCTGGACTGGATAAATTGGCGTTCTTGCGGCACTGTTCAGATTCGCTGGAGTTGTTGCGTCTCTGTAAGTAGTGTTTTTGCGCGTTTGTGTTTTTGCGCGTTTGTGTTTTTGCGCGTTTGTGTTTTTGCGCGTTTGTGTTTTTGCGCGTTTGTGTTTTTGCGCGTTTGTGTTTTTGCGCGTTTGTGTTTTTGCGCGTTTGTGTTTTTGCGCGTTTGTGTTTTTGCGCGTTTGTGTTTTTGCGCGTTTGTGTTTTTGCGCGTTTGTGTTTTTGCGCGTTTGTGTTTTTGCGCGTTTGTGTTTTTGCGCGTTTGTGTTTTTGCGCGTTTGTGTTTTTGCGCGTTTGTGTTTTTGCGCGTTTGTGTTTTTGCGCGTTTGTGTTTTTGCGCGTTTGTGTTTTTGCGCGTTTGTGTTTTTGCGCGTTTGTGTTTTTGCGCGTTTGTGTTTTTGCGCGTTTGTGTTTTTGCGCGTTTGTGTTTTTGCGCGTTTGTGTTTTTGCGCGTTTGTGTTTTTGCGCGTTTGTGTTTTTGCGCGTTTGTGTTTTTGCGCGTTTGTGTTTTTGCGCGTTTGTGTTTTTGCGCGTTTGTGTTTTTGCGCGTTTGTGTTTTTGCGCGTTTGTGTTTTTGCGCGTTTGTGTTTTTGCGCGTTTGTGTTTTTGCGCGTTTGTGTTTTTGCGCGTTTGTGTTTTTGCGCGTTTGTGTTTTTGCGCGTTTGTGTTTTTGCGCGTTTACGTTCTGTTACCGATTTTTCATAAAATAAAGTTGTAATGCTTTCGAATTTAAACAAGTTTTACTAAAAATTTATGAAACTTATTCACAATTGTGAAATCTTTCTGCCTTTAGTTGCATAAGATAAGATTTTACTTGTTGCTGACACATGAAACATTGTTATAGAGGAGACTCAGATTTCCTGCTTGTCATGAGTGAGATATCCTGGTTTGAGTACTGTCTGGCACAAATTTAAATGTCACCAATATCTCAGCATTTAATGTCAGAAAGATTCCACAACCATCAAATTTCATAAATTATGTACAGCTGCATGTTTGTAATGAATTTCTTCCTTCAGGAATTGCCAAAAATAACCCTTTTAACAGTCTTCATAAAACACAAGTTGTTACGAATTTACGAGGGGCGCCCAATGAGTAATTCGGGTGGAAAGAATTAGCTTCAGCCGCTAGAGTTATAGAGTTCCGATTCATTACAGGGACTAATTGAGTACTTGACTTCAGTGATGTCCAGACTGAAGTTCTGTGGTTAACATCAACCGACTAACACATACTGATTCTTGAATCTCGTCTGTGTCCCTATCACAGCTGTATACAAGGAATAACGTTCCCTGACAGCTGGGTGAGGTGCGAGGCGAAGACTATCACTGTGGAAGACTACAGCACAGTGCAACGTACCGAGCTGCAGTGCGAACTGCGTCCTGATGCGATGTACTGAGGTACTGAGACTCAGAGGTGGACACCTCGGTCGCCAGCGGCGGCATATATGCACGCTGCACAGGGATGTTATAAGCGCGTGGACTAGGTGTGTCCTGCACTTACCTTGTCATAGGCGCGCCTGGTTCAGAGCCTGCTATACAGTGTTTCCTAATGCCAACTGGTGTGATGGCGAAGTCGTACACCAGCACACCAGCAGATTCTTAGGCGTTTGCAGAATGTCTATGGAGACATGGCAGTGAACAGAAACTGTGGTGAGTAGTTGGGGGAGGCGTTCGTCATCGCAACAAGATCTGGTAAACCGGATCAGTATCATGCGTGCTGACTGGCTGCGCACACATCTGTCTCATGAATTGTTGGAACATCGTCGTCATGCCCATCCCAACAAAAATGCTAACGAACTCCTTCACTATGACAATGCAAGCCATCACATAAGTCGGCACAGCCGACGGGCGCTCACAAAAGTCCACTGGACTGTTCTTCATCCATCATACAGCCAAGACATCGCACTTCCCAGCTTCCATCTTTGACCCAGTGAGGGATTCACTTCATGGGTAGCGTTCAGGAATGATGCGGAAGTCATTGACGCCGCAAGACCTAGGCTCTGATTACGATCATTAGTCACCAAACACCACATCTATGTTTGTGACGTGTGCAATATCTTACTAAAACCAAGAGGACATGCATTTTTTCATTAAACTGATTACATACGTGTTAAATGGCATATACACTGGAGCAGCAAAGAAAGTGGTAGAGATGAGTATTCAGAGATACATAAATAGGCAGAATACGGCGCAGCGATTGGCATAGCCTGTAAAAGACAAAAATTGTCCGTCGCAGTTGTTACATCGGTTACTGCTGCTACAATAGCACATTATCAAAATTTAAATGAGTTTGAACATGGTGTTATAGTCGGAACGCGAGAGATGGGACACAGCATCTGAGGTAACAATGAAATTGGAAATTTTCCCGTATGGCCATTTCACGACTGTACCGTGAATATCAGGAACCCAGTAAAACATCAAATTTCTGACATCAGTGCGGGTGGAAAAAAATCCTGCAAGAACGTGAGCAACGACAGTTGAAGACAATAGTTCAACGTGACAGAAGTGCAAACCTTCCGCAAATTGATGCCTATTTCAATGTTGGGCCGTCAACAAGAGTCAGCTTGTGAACCATTTAATGAAACATCGATATGGGCTTTCGGAGCTGAAGGTCCACTCATGTACCCTTGATGACTGCATGACAAAGCTTTATGCCTCCTCTGGGCATGTCAACACTGACATTGGACTGTTGATGACTGGAAACATTTTGCCTGGTCGGATGAGTCTTGTTTGAAATGGTATCAAGAGGATGGACATGTGTTGCTATGGGGACAACCTCCTGAATCTGTGAAACCCACATGTCAGCAGGGGACTGTCCAAACTGGTGGGGGCTCTAATGGTGTGGGACGTCTACAGTTGGAGTGATATGGGACCCCTGATACGTCTAGATACGAGTCTGATAGGTGATACGTATGTAACCATCGTGTCTGATCCCCTGCATCCGTTCGTCTGCATTGTGCATTGCAACCAAGTTGCTAAACTCCTACAGGACAATGCGACACCGCACACTCCAGAATTGCTACAGAGTGGCTCCAGAAAGACTCTTCTGATTTAAAACACTTCTGCAGACCACTAAACTTCCTCGATATGAACATTATTGAGCATTTTTGTACATTGCAGTACAGTCAGCAATCATGATAAACTATCAGCCTCGATTGCGGTAATGAAACCAACCTTTACGTCGGTTTCTGGCCAAATAACTGAACCTTCTTCAGAAGATATGCCTGAACCTGTAATTTGTCTATGATAGCATGGTCTAGAAAGTCACATTGTAAAAATGCGGTGACCACGCCTATTCAGGCTGTTTTAGTTTTATTTCTAGACTGTGCCCTCTTAGAGAAGTTATAGGTTCAGGCATATGTTCTGAAGAAGGCTCAATTATGTAGGCTGAAACCAAGGTAAAGGTTGGTTTCATTACCGCAATGGAGGCTGATGGTTTCTTAAATATTATTGAGCATATCTGGGCTGCCTTGCAAAGTACTGTTCAGAAGAGAACTGAACCCACTCGTACTCCTACTGATCTATGGACAGCCCTGCAGGATTCATGCTGTCAGTTCCCTACACGATATTACGCAGGGGTACCAGTTTCTTTGGGTCTTCAGTGTATTTGATGGCTTCTGTATTTAAATGATGTAGATGTTGATCGAAAAAATGAATGGGGAAGAAATCACCATAAGATGATTCGTACCAGTGACAGTCAAAGGCAAGTCATAAAATGGCCTTACTTTTTGTGAACTGAAATTCCTCGGAAAGCAGGTTTCTCAAGAATTTGAGAGTTGCAGTGAGCTGTTTAGACAGGCAGGTGGGGAGGGGTTGTTACTTACAAATATTCGATTGCAGGGTGGTGGTCTTGTCAGCAAAGAGTTTTTGAAGCAGCTCATGTTCATATAAATTGGAACTAGTTAATGCAATATCTCTAAGATAGTGGTAAAATGAGTATTACCGAGTACTGTGAGGAGACGACAGCCGACTACCAGTCGCCTCTCGACCTGCAGGTTGCACTGGCTTGCCGACACAGGAGTACACGGAGCTGCGGCGGCTGACGAAACTGCGGAGGCTGGGGCTGCACGAGTGCCAGGTGACGGAGGGCGAGCTGCGGCTGGCCCTGGAGGCGCTCAGGTCGCTGGAGGCGCTCCAGCTGGACCGCTGCGGCCTGGTCCGCGACCTGTCCCTGCTGTGGCGCTGCGCCACCCTGCGCCAGCTGCGCCTCACGCTGCCGCCCATCGCGGGCGCCCCGCTGGTGGTGAGGGACCCGCGCCTGCAGGGGCTGCAGCAGAACCCGCGCATGAGCATGTCGGTGGACGCCGACCAGGTGTCGCTGCGCCTGCGCAACGTCAACGTGAACGCAGAAGGGATGCCGAGCACTCTGCCGCTGCTGCGGGACCTGGGCGTCGACGCCGGCAGCCTGGACCAGCTGACCACCCTGCAGCGCTGCCCGCAGCTGAGCCACCTCTGCCTCAACTTCCTGGTCGGTACAGACGAGCCCCAACAGTCGTCCGTATGGGTCCATATAAAGTTGACGAGTTCTCCATAAAGATGACGGACAAAATAAAGGAAAAGCACTGAAGCCTGACGCTCTCCACTTGGGATAAGGGCTGACTTGGCAGCTGCTAGCGGCTCTAACTACAACTGCACGAGAAAAAATAAAGGTAGGTAAACGTCTCGAGCCCAGGTGGAAAATGAAAAGGCCCCGCAGCAGAGCACTGTGGCATAGCACTAGACGATCCAAAACAGTAAGAATTTCACCTTGAGGTTTAATACCTTTTTGAGGTACAATAATAATTACAAATTTATCAGCAATTCAGGGGGACCAGTTATTACTTGCAAATCAGCTGCAAAAACAGTTGCTGTTAGGGTTTCTGACTACCCCTCATTAATTGACATTGCACTGGAAAAGAAACAAAGTAGTCAGTTCCACAAGGAAGCGTACACCGTAACTTGAAATGTAACGTCCACAGCAACATCTCCCCCTGTTGGTTCGGGGGTTAGAATAGGCCTGCAGTATTCCTGCCTGTCATAAGAGGCGACTAAATGGAGTCTCAAACGTTTCGTCCTTACGTGATGGTCCCCTGTCGGGTTTGACCTCCATATCTCAAAATTTTTCCGAAGAGCGAACTGATTGGGGATGGGCGCATTACTTGGTGCATTGTGTCAATCTTGCGTTGAGAACTTTCGTCAGCTTATTCGTCGTTGCATTGCAGTCCTGCCTGCTCTCCATCTCTTTGGCATGGATACGTTCTGGCGTCCACTTTCCGCCGTGCAATGTGCAGTGCCACTTTCTGCACTGGCAGCGACCATAGACTACATGTCACCTAAAATCGAGCACGGTAGCCAGTCCATTGTGGTGGGGCTGCCATGTGTTGGTTGTAGCCCCCTGACAACACAGGGATCGCTCTACTGATGCCTGTGCCGTTAACTCCCCACGTATGCCAAGGAGCAGATGCCCATCCCCTTGGGGCATCAGGACTCCTGGCAATGGCTATCCTGCCAGGTGGCCTTTGCTGTGGCTGGGTGGCGCCCGTGGGGAGGGCCCTTGGTTGGAATAGGTGGCATCAGGGTGGATGACACGCAATGAAGCGTGGCACATCTTCTCTTGCTGGTGGCCAGCCACCAGCAGTCTCTAAGCTAATGTGTACGACCCCACATCGTTCCCCTCCCTCGCCACACCATGGGCTATGAATGACAGCGAAAGGTATTCGCCCCAGTATCCTGCCCGTACCAGAGCTGAAGGGAACTCTTTTGTGTCTGTTAGCCTCAGTTCTTTGTAGAACATTTAGAGGACAAGTTCGAGGAGGTGGAGGGCTTGTCCAAAATGCGGTCAGGGTCAGTCTTAATCAAAACAGCATCCTCTGCCCAGTCGTGAGCCTTGCTCACTTGTATGAAGCTGGGGGATATTTGTTACTATCACCCCCCATAAAAACTTAAATATGGTCCAGGCCATTATTTTCCACAGAGATCTTCTTTTACGGTCCGATGACGAGCTGCGCGCCAACTTAGAGCGACAAGGCGTCCATTTCGTCCGGCGCGTCCACCGGGGTCTGAGGGATCATAAAGTTGCCATCGGTGCCTTCATCTTGGCCTTCGAGGATGACACATTACCTGAGAAGGTCAAGGTGATGGTCTACCGTTGTGATGTCAAGCCATATATCCCTCCCCCGATGCGGTGCTTCAAGTGTTGGAAGTTCGGCCATATGTCTTCACGCTGTGCTTTCAGCCACACATTGTGACTGTGGTCGACCATCACATCCTGATACTCCACATGCCCCGCTTCCCACCTGTGTCAACTGTGGAGAGCACCATCCCCCTTGCTCGCCGGACTGTAAGATTCTACAGAAGGAACGGAAAATAATGGAATACAAGACCCTGGATCGACTGACCTACACTGAGGCTAAGTGGAAATTTGAACGGCTTCATCCGGTGCACATGATGTCATCCTATGCCGCCACTGTCACTCCTGCTCCAGTTCCATCCGCTGCACCACATACAGCCAGCTCTCAGAGCCAGAGAACCACACCTGCCCCCTTCACGGTGGGGGCCACTTCTCTCACTGTTGCTCCCGCACCACCTACCTCAGTAGCAGCACCCTCTCAACCACCATGGACGCCAGTCCCCACTTCTAAGCTGGAGAAGCGTAAGTCTTCTTCGGCTTCTCTCGCTCGGAAGGGATCCCTTGGGTCACTCCTTTCCCAGGTTCCTACCAGCGACCCCGCAGACACCCACCAGCGGCTGAAGAAGCCACAGGTCGCTGATCTTCGAGCTTCGCGATCATGTTCGGTCCCAGAGACTGACGCCAATATGCCCTCCCAGCAACGGCAACCAAAGGAACAGCGATACAAAGCGCCATTGAAGACCCATAAGACCGAGGCACCTGTGGTGGCACCTACTCCACCGCTACTTACAAGCTCTGTCTGAGGATAAGGTGGAGATTCTTGCGTCCGCTGAGGACATCGATCTCGCCGGTCCCTCAGACGCAATGGATAGCACTTGCAGAGGTGCTCATTGGAGGCAGCAGGTGATCCAGCGGCGTAATCTGCCTCCCCAGTCCCTTCACACGTTTCTCAGCCATGGACAATGTCCTCCTCCAGTGGAACTGCGGTGGTTGCTTCCACCATCTTGCTGAGCTCCGACAACTTCTCAGCTTTCTTCTGCATTAATCTTCAAGAAACTTGGTTTCCAGCAATGCGAACCCCCGCCCTCCGTGGCTATCAGGGTTATTATAAGAACCGGGCAGCTTATGAAATGGTGTCTTGTGGCGTCTGCATCTATGTCCTTCCCTCTGCAAACACCTTCAGAGGCTGTCGCTGTTCGGATGTGGACGCCACAGGCTGTTACCGTCTGCAGTCTCCCACCGGATGATGATGTCCCACAGCATGTCCTGACGGCGCTGATAGCCCAATTGCCGCCACCTTCCCTGATACTAGGCGACTTTAACGCCCATAACCCTCTGTGGGGTGGTCAGTGGCAACAGGTCGAGGCGCCAGTGTTGAGAACGTATTGGCACAGCTCGACCGCTCCCTTTTATACGATGGTGCCTTCACACATTTCAGTGTGGCACATGGCACGTACTCCTCCATCGACCTTTCTATCTGCAGCCCTAGCCTCTTATCATCTGTCCAATGCAGAGTGCATGACGACCTGTGTGGTAGTGAGCACTTTCTGATCTTTCTGTCACTGCCACAGCGTCAGTCTTCTGGGCGCCCTTGCATGTGGGCTATGAATAAGGCTGACTGTGACTTGTTCTCCTCCATGGCCGCTATTAAGCCTCTTTCTAATGACGCCATTGATGTGGTGGTTTACTCGGTCACCACCGGCATCGTTACTGCCGCAGAATCTGCCATTTCCCTTTCTTCTGGGTCCCCTCGGTAGAGGACTGTGCTTTGGTGGTCGCCTGAGATCGCTGAGGCGATTAAAGAACGCCGGCGGGCGCTCCAGCGTCACAAGCGGCATCCGTCTTCAGAACACAGCCTTCAAACGGCTGTGTGCGCGGGCCCACCGCCTTATCTGCCAATGCAAGCAGGAGTGCTGGGAACGGTATGTTTCCACCATTGGCCTCCATGTCTCTCCATCACTGGTCTGGGCAAAGATTAGATGCCTCTATGGCTGTCGGAACCCTGTCAGCATCCCTGCGCTCTCACTGAATGGGGCAATTTGTACTGACTCCGACATAATTGCCAACCACTTAGCAGACCATTTTGCTCTCAGTTACGCATCTGTGAATTACCCACTGGCTTTCCACTCCATTAAAGAGCGGTTGGACCATGGGAGCCTTTCATTTCACACGCGCCATCCTGAATCCTACAATCACCCATTCACTGAGTGGGAATTCCAGAGTGCACGGGCCAGATCACATCCACTGGCAGATGCCGAAAGACCTCTCAGTGTACTGCAGCAACGCCTCCTCGACCTTTACAATCGTATTTGGATCGAGGGTGAGTTTCCGTCGCAATGGCGGGAAAATATTGTTATCCCCGTTTTGAAACGTGGCAAGAACCCATTGGAGGTGGACAGCTACCACCCCATTAGCCTCACAAACGATCTGTGCAAGTTGCTCGAACACATGGTGAGCTGCCAGTTGAGTTGGGTACTAGAGTCTCAGGGCCTTCTGGCTCCGTCTCAGTGTGGGTTTCGTAAAGGCCGTTCTGCCGCCGATAACCTGGTGAGCCTGGAGTCAGCCATCCGTACGGCCTTTGCCTGCCGTCGGCACCTCGTCGCTGTCTTTTTCGACATGTGGGAGGCGTACGATACGACATGGCCCCATCACATCCTCTCTACGCTTCATGGTTGGGGTCTTTGGGGTCCACTGCCGAGAAATTTTCTGTCGCACCGAACCTTCCGCGTGCAAGTCGCGGCCTCCCGTAGTTCCTCCCGAGTTCAGAAGAACGGGGTGCCACAGGGATCTGTTTTAAGTGTCTGCCTGTTTTTAATTGCAATTGACGGGCTCGCTGTGGTGGTGGGAACGTCTGTCTCAGCGTCCTTGTATGCTGACGACTTCTGCATCTACTATAGCTCCATTGGCATTGCAGCTGCTGAACATCAGCTGCAGGGTGCTATCCGTAAGGCAGTCTTGGGCTATCGTGCATGGCTTCGTTTTCGGCTGCCAAGACCTGCGTTATGCATTTCTGCCAGAAACGAACAATTCACCCTGAGCCGCAGCTTTATCTTGCCGGCGAACTTCTTGCTGTGGTGGAGACACACCGCTTTTTGGGTGTAGTTTTTGATGCCCAGTTGACTTGGCTCCCATACATTCGGCAGCTTGAGCAGATTTGTTGGCGGCATCTTAATCCTCTGTGGTGCTTGAGCCACACCAGGTGGAGGCGCCGACCGCTCTACCCTGTTATGGCTCTACCAGGCATTAATCCAGTCCCATCTGGGTTATGGGAGCCTGGCTTACGGTTCAGCATCCCCATCTGCGCTGCAGGTGCTGGACCCAATTCTTCAAAGTGGGATCCGACTTGCCACTGGTGCTTTCCAGACCAGCCTTGTGGAAAGCATACTTCTGGAGGCAGGTGTCCCTCCACTGCGGTTACGGCGCCAACATTTACTGGCCACTTATGCTACGCACGTTTGTAGCTTGCCCAGGCATCCTAATTATCGTCTCTTGTTCCTGCAGTCGGTAGTCCATCTCCCAGAACGTCGGCCCCGGTCGGGTTGTACGATCGCGGTCGGCATCAGAGAGCTTCTCTCCAGGCTTGGGGTTTTCCCTCTTCTACCTCCTTTCCGGGCCCCTCTGCGTACACCCCAGTGGTGTGCGCCCTGCCCTTGCCTTAGGCTCGAATTGGCACAGGGCCCGAAGGACCTAGTCCCTCTGAAGGCCTTCTGCCGCCGCTTTTATTCCATACTAGCCAAGTATCAGGGCTCTGGCGTGTTTTACACTGACGGTTCGATGGTTGTTGGTCGTTTCGGTAACGCTCTAACTCTAGGGAACTATTACAAACAACGATCCGTGCCGGCTGGCTGCAGCGTTTCCACTGCTGAGTTGGTCGCTATCTTTCGTGCCCTAGAGTATATCCGCTCCTGCTCAGGTGAGTCCTTCGTTATCATTAGCGACTCCCTGAGCAGTTTGAGCTATCGACCATTGTTTCCCTCGCTCTCGTATGGTGATGGCTGTCCAGGCGTCCCTCCATGCTCTTGCCCGTTGTGGCCACTCTATGGTCTTTGTGTGGACCCCTGGTCATGTCAGCATCCCGGGCAATGAACATGTAGACCGCCTGGCCAAACAGGCCAGCAGTGCCCCCCAGGGGGTCCACAACTTTTTTGTGGATACATGCGTAGCGAGCACGGGACCCCGAGCTAATGTGGCCCTCCTTCCTTTCTGGGCTGCATAACCTCCCTTTCCGCATCCTTCCCCATCCCACATCTTTGCCCCGCCCCCCCTCACCCCTGGCTGTTTCCTTCCCTTTCTCACCCTCTGGGAGTATGGTTTGTGCCTACGTCTGGAGACGGACGCTCGAAACTGTTACAAATTCCTTGCTTTCTACACTTGCAAGTCTTCGTCCTTCCTCTGTCCTTCTCTTTTCCTTCCCTCTTCTCTTTGCCCTTTTCTCCGCTGCGGCATTTGAGACCCCTCTTCTTTCCTTTCCCTTTCTCTTTTTTCCTCCCTGTGCGTGTCTGAAGGCCGACCCACACACTTCCATGTGTAGCCGGTGACGGGGTAACGCGTAATTCCCCGCCCCGGGTAGACAGGTAGGACACATACGTACCCCCTGGTAACGGCCACGCCCAGGGAGGGGTGATTACCCAAGCTGATACCTTCCGAAAGTGCCGATTGGTCCCTCCATCCGTTTGTCGGGAGGTGTGACCTGAGGTATGAACAATCACCGAAGGCGGGAGTGCCCTCAGGGAGTGCCCTCAGAGAGGTCCCCCACAAGGGAGGAGCACGCCATCGGAGACGCCGGTAATCATGGGGGATTCTTCCGCAATGATCTCCTCACCTTCCACTATGTCTGCTCACAAGCGTAAGTTCACTGAGTCTCAGCCACAGACAGTTCTTCCATCGTTGCCACAGTTCCTTGTTGTTTCTCGGTCTGACGAAGGTCACGACTTCTCCACCGTCAAAGGTGTCGACGCAATTGCAGGACCTGTAAGGTCTTGTTCCAGATTACGGAATGGCACCCTGTTGTTAGAAACAGTCAGTGCCCTCCAGGCACAAAAATTGCTGCGTACCTCACTACTACAAACCTTCCCTGTCCGGGTGGAACCGCACCGTACTTTAAATTCCTCGCGTGGAGTCGTATACACACGCTCCCTCGATGGATTGTCTGAAGAAGAAATTCAGCACTGTCTGTCTGATCAGGGCGTAATGGCTGTTCATAGGGTTATGAAAAGGGTTGACACGCACATCATTCCAAACCGCACTGTATTCTTGACATTTGACAAAGTTCAACCCCCATAGATAATCAAAGAAGGCTATGAGATAATTTCCGTTCGCCCTTACGTCCCAAACCCTACGCGTTGCTATCGGTGTCAGCGGTTCAATCACACCAGCCAGTCCTGCTCCAATCCGGCCAAATGTGTTGTGTGGCAAGGATGCCCATGAGGGTGCTTGTCCACCTCCATCCCCTCGCTGCATCAACTGTATGGGTGACCACGCTGCTTTCTCTCGCGATTGTCCCGTTTTTATGGACGAAAAGGTCATCCAAGAAATTAGAGTAAAGGAAAAGGTGTCGACCTTTGCTGCTCGAAAATTATTCGCCAGTCGACGGCCCACCATGCCTCAGGCAGGAAAATACAGCACTGTCCTTGCTTCTCCTCGGCTAACAAAGGAGGCGGCCATGCAGACTTGCGGCCTCACCTTTAGTGCCACGGTCGTCAGATCGGCCAACGCAAAGATCGCCCGTTCAACCTCACCACTTTCGCCTGCCCACTCTCTGGCTCACCCTTTCGTCGAGTTCTGCTAAGTCTCGAGCCCAAAAGTCAGACACCAAGACTTCGAAAAAAGAGCATACTCGTGAAGAGTTTTTACGTACCGCAACTTCCCAACCATCGGTTCCTCCTTCATCTAAACATCATACTTTCAAGAAGGCTAATAAGAAACCCAGTTCCTCCCCTTCTCCGCCAAGGCGTGTCCCATCTACAGCACCACCTGGCGGAAGTCGCCCTCGGCCGTCTTCTGTGTCGCCGAGCAGTCGTTGAGTTGACAGCGACCTTGGTCACATTCCTCCATTTTCTGTTCACCCTATGTCCATTATCCACTGGAATATCCGCGGTATTCGAGCCAATCGGGATGAATTGTCGATCCTCTTACGATCCTACACGCAGGTCATCTTCTGTCTTCAGGAAAAAAAGCTGCGTCCCCATGACCGCTTTTTTCTCCCTCATTTTCAGTCCGTCCGATATGATCTCCCCTCTGTTGAAGGCACTCCAGCACTTGGAGGACTCATAATTCTTCTCCATGAAACTCCATTATCACCCATTCCATTTAAACACTTCCTTCCAAGCTGTCGCTGTCCGTCTTTCCCTTTTTGGATACACGTTCTCTCCTTGTACTGTATACATTCCATCGTCCACACCAATGACTCGAGCTGATCTCCTTCAACTTCTTGGTCAGCTTCCACCCCCATATTTGCTGGTTGGGGACTTCAATGCCGACCACCCGCTTTGGGGATCTCCACATCCTTGCCCACGTGGCTCACTATTGCTAGACGTCTTCCACCAAGCAGATCTAGTTTGCCTCAACACTGGGGTCCCCACATTTTTGTCTGCCTCCACGACAAGTTTATCTCATTTGGACCTTGCGGTCGGTACTGTTCCGCTAGCTCGGGGCTTCGAATGGTTCGCCCTTGATGACACACACACACTCGAGTGACCACTTTCCGTGTGTCCTTAGACTGCAGCCTCAACTGCCCTACATGCGCCCGCAACACTGGAAGTTTGCTCAAGTGATTGGACACTTTTTTCGTCTCTAGCGACATTCGGTGACCGTCACTTTCCCAGCGTCGACGATGAGGTCACACATATTACCGACGTTATTCTTACAGCTGCGGAACATTCAATACCACGCACCTCCGAATTGCCCCGGCGCCCCACAGTTCCTTGGTGGAACGAGGCATGCCGTGATGCAATACGTGAGCGGCGACGTTCTCTCCGCGTTTTCCGCCACCATCTTACTTTGGCCAACTGTATCCGCTATAAGCAGTTCCGAGCGCGATGCCGTCGTGTCATCCGCGATAGCAAGAAGGCAAGCTGGAAATTCTTTATTAGCTCATTTAACACCTTCCCTCCCTCGTCGGAAGTTTGGAGTCGGCTTCGACGGTTCTCAGGCGCGCCTAGTTTCTCCCCGGTCTCTGGGCTCACTGTCACGCATGACACATTAGTGGACCCCGTCGCAATTTCTAACTCGTTGGGTCAGCACCTTGCTGAGATTTCGAGCTCTTCAAATTACCCGCCAGCTTTTCTCCCGAAAAACGGTCAGCGAAAGTGCGACCTCTTGCTTTCTCCTCTCAAAATCGCGAAAGCTACAATACTGTTTTCTCCATGCGGGAACTCCAACATGCACTCTCTTCTTCTCGCTCCTCCGCCCCAGGACCGGATGGTATCCACGTCCAAATGTTGCTGCATATATCAACCCATAGTCTGCGTTACCTCCTTCGCCTTTATAATCGAGTTTGACCGACAGTACTTTTCCCAGACGATGGCGGGAAGCTATGGTCGTTCCGGTTCCGAAACCTGGAAAGGACAAACATCTCCCCTCTAGCTATCGCCCCATTTCTCTCACGAGTAGTGTCTGTAAGGTTTTGGAACGTATGGTGAACTAACTCTTGGGTTTTACGTATGACAGAAAACTGTGCTGGTCCTCCCACGTTTCCTATCTTTCGGCTCGCTGTCTGCGATCCCTTAACACACTCCGTGTCCTGAATGGTACCTCCTGGGGAGCAGACCGAGTGGTCCTTCTCCGCCTCTATCGCGCCTTAGTGCGCTCGAAATTGGACTATGGAAGCATAGTCTACTCCTCTGCTCGGCCGTCTATTCTTCGGCGTCTCGACTCTATCCACCACCGTGGATTACGTTTAGTGTCTGGAGCTTTTTACACCAGCCCTGTGGAAAGCCTTTATGCTGAGACTGCTGAACCTCCGCTGTCCAATCGGCGAGCAGTCCTTCTGAGTCGTTATGCTAGCCATCTGTCTTCCATGCCTGCTAATCCAGCCCATGACCTTTTTTTCGACGCCTCCTTTGTTGTAGGGTATGCTGGCCGCCCCTCCTCGCTACTACCACCGGGAGTCCGCTTCCGTCAACTGCTCCATTCTCTTTCCTTCCGCTTTCCTAAAACCTTCTTGACAACTTGGGGTACAGCACCGCCTTGGCTCCATCCCCGGATCTGCCTGCTCCGTGAGCTTTGTCGATTTCCCAAGGGTGGTACCCCTTCACTTGTTTATCGTCGGGCATTTGCTGCTCTATGTGCACAAATGTCGTACGTCACATTTATTTACACCGACGGCTCGAAAACATCGTTAGGTGTAGGGAGTGCCTATATTGATGGCGACACCCCAAATCACTTTCGGCTTCCCGACCAGTGTTCGGTTTATACAGCGGAGCTTTACGCTGTTCTCCAGGCTGTCCACTACATCCGCCGCCATCAGCGGATACAGTACGTTATCTGCTCAGATTCTCTCAGCTCTCCCCTCAGTCTCCAAGCTCTTTATCCTGTGCACCCTCTGGTCCACCGGATTCAGAACTGTCTGCGCTTGCTCCACGTGGGGGGCGTCTCGGTGGCGTTCCTCTGGCTCCCAGGACACGTTGGTATCTGTGGAAATGAGGCGGCCGATATTGCAGCCAAGGCTGCAGTCTCTCTTCGGCCAGCTATTCAATCGATTCCCTTCGCCCATCTACGGAGCATTTTATGTCGTCGTGTTGTTCTTTTATGGCACGCACATTGGTCGACACTTCCCCATAATAAATTGCGGGACGTGAAAGCTCTTGTGCTTGGTCCTCTTCCTCCCGAACGCGTCGTCGGGAGGAGGTAATTTTAACTAGACTCCGGATAGGGCACTGTCTTTTTAGCCATCGACATCTTTTAAGCGGCAATCCTCGCCCACTCTGTCCCCACTGCTCTCAGCTGTGGATGGTAAGACACCTTTTAATTGAGTGCCCCTATTTTAATCCGTTACGCTCCCGTCTACAGCTGTCGCCTGATATATCGTCTATTTTAGCAGATGACACGCGCTCAGCCGACCGCGTTCTCAGGTTTATTAGTGCCAGTGAAATGACGTCAGTCATTTGAAGCTTTCTTTGGGGACAACCAACCCCTTTCTGTAGTGGATTTTTAAGCCTTCCTTCTGCTTTTAGTTTCTCCAATTTTATGACTTTCGTTGCCATTGCTGCTGGTTTTCAATTTCGGTTTTGTACTGTTTCCTAAGTCACGGACCGGCCGCTAATGACCATAGAAGTTTTGCGCCCTAAAAAACCAAAACAAAAAAAAGCCAGCAGTGAACCAAGTCTGGACATTAGCCTCCTGGAGACTGATTTGCGAGCGGTCTTAGGCCGCAAAGTTTTCGAACTTTGGGACGCTGAATGGCGCGATCTGTCCACACCTAATAAACTCCATGCTATCAAGGAGACGATGACTGTGTGGCGGTCATCCATGCGAGCCACTCTGAGACTCAGTCGTCCTTTGTCGGCTCCGCATTGGCCACACCCTGCTAACGCATAGTTATTTACTCCATCGTGACGATCCGCCTCTTTGTCGCTGTGGGGCGGCCTTGACGGTGGTCCACATTTTGTTGGCCTGCCCACTTTCAGCTGTGGTCAGGCAGACATCTGCGCTGCCTGATACGCTCCCTGCCCTTTTAACAGATGACACTGCCATGACAGGCTTACTTTGCGTTTTATTCGGGCAGAGGGCTTTTATCACTTAATCTAAGTGTTTGTCCTTTTTTTGTGGTAAGTCTGGCCTTTCGCCTACGATTTTAGATTTAGTTTTTAATGTGTCCTTCGGTGGTCTTTTCCTTTTTATCTCTATGGTCGGCCATTTTCATTCGTTTTGTGATTTTCATTCGTTTTGTCTGGTCTCTAAGTCTTTCTTGTCCTGTGTTTTTCCGTTGTCCATTTTTATTCCTCAGTGGATATTTTTAAGGTTTGGAAAAAGGGACCGATGACCGTAGCAGTCTGGTCCCTTTCATCCCATAAACCAACCACCAGCGACATCCCTGGTAGTGGTCTCGAATCTGTAATCCATGCTCTTTTCCACAGTGAATAAAGCGTCAGTGCTGAATGTTTCATTTTGTCGGTTGCAGATTTACGTATTTGCACTTGTTTACAGCCAATTTAAACACTGAAAAATATGCAATATTTATCAAAAAGCCTTCTTAGGTCCGTTAAGAAGTTATTTGGTTCTGATTCGGATGCCTTCTTCTCTGCTCCCATCCCCCCTGTATTACCACACAAGTGTTGATGAATCTACACAGACTTTGACAGCCACCATCCCTTCAGCAACTGTTTCAGCAATCCTTTCTTCCTCAGGTTGCCCCCCACCGGAAGATGGTCCCTTGGTGGACTCTGTAAATTGCTGCACCCATAAAAGACAGCCACCGTGCTCTTCAACACTTCAAATGGTACCCTTCTACTGCTCTTCTTCTGGTCTTTAAACGTCTCCGTGCCCGAGCCCACCACCTAATCAAATTTCAGAAACGGATTTGCTCGGAACGATATGAAGCTGCTATAGGACCACATCCCCCCCCCCTTTTTCACAAGTCTGGGCGCAACTCAGGCGAATTTTTGGCCACCGTCCTCCCACTGGGGTTACAGGAATTTCTGAGCGTGGTGGTGTCCTTAACAGGCTGGACTTTGTGGCAGAAAATTTGGCTCAACACTTTGCTCAAGCATCAGCTGGTGGACACCCATCGCTTCTGTGGTCTGGTCTTCGATCCCTGGTTGACATGGCTCCCTCAACTTCGCCAGCTGAAGAGGATGTGCTTCTCCCATCTCAATGTTCTTAGGTGTCTGTACAATACCACCTGGGGTGCCAACTGCTCTGTTCTCCTACGACTGTATCAAGCGTTGGTCCAGTCTCGTTTAGACTATTTAAGTCCTGTCTATGGTTCTGCGTCATCTTCAACGGTGCAGATGCTAGACCCCCATCCACCATTGTGGGGTCCAAATTGCGACTGGTGCCTTCTGGCCTTCTGGACTAGCCCCGTACTTAGCCTTCTCGCAGAGGCAGGGATTCCACCACTGCAAGTTTTGCGCCAACAACAGCTGGTATTTTATGTACTTCACATTCGTTGCACCATGAAGCATCCTAGTTAAGGTCTCCTTTATCCAGACACGGAGATCATCCTGCCGCAGCAGCAGCCACGATATGAGCTTACCATGGCTGTCCGCATTCATTCTTTTCTGAGCTCCAGCAGTTCTCTGTACCACCTCTTTTCTCTGCTCACGCACGTACCCCTCCGTGGTGCATCTCTCGGCCACAGCCCTGTCTTGATCTCTCAATCGATTTAAAGGATTCTGTCCCTCCACTGCCTCTTAGCCACCAGTTCTATTGTCTCCTCAGTTCTTTTCAGGGTTCAGAAGTGATCGATACTGATGGCTCCATGGTTGCTGGTCACACTGGTTTTGCTTACACCTATGCACAACCACAGAACTTCGTTCCTTGCCAGATGGCTGTAGCGTCTTTACTGCAGAATTGGTAGGCATCTTGCATGCACTGGACTATATCCACTCCTGCTTAGGACTATCCTTCACTATATGTAGTGATACATTGAGCAGTTTGCATGCTATCGGCCAGTTCTTCCCTCATCACATGTTTGTCATCGCTATCCAGGACTCCCTTTCTCTCCTTACTCAACTTGGATGCTTGGTGGTTTTCATTTGGACCCCAGGCCATGTTGGAATTCCTGGCAATGAACTTGCTTATTGACAGGCTAAATTAGCTACTACTGGGCCATCTCTTGCTATTGGAATTCCAGAAATAGACCTTCGCTTGGCATTCTGTTGTCAGGTTTTGGGCCTTTGTGACGCAGAATGGCGCACTCTTTGCCGAACAAGCTCAGGGCGACTAAGGATTCTACAACTATGTGGCAGTCCTCCTCCTGGGCCTCTAGTAAGGCTTCTGTCCTCCTATGCTGGCTCCGCATCAGCCATACTTGGCTGACTCAGTTACTTCCTCCGTCGTGAGGACCCTCCCTCTCTGTCGTTGTGGATCGATGTTGAATGTGGCTCAAATCTTACTGGACTGCCCCATCTTAGCCACCCTGCAACGGGCTTACAGCATTCCAGAGACGCTACTCCTGGTGTTGTCTGACAATGCCTCAGCAGCAGAACTCGTTTTACATTTTATTCTTAATGGGAAATTTTATTGCTTTATGGGACCTTCCACCTTATCGGTGAGTGAAGGGACTGGCGGGCACACTTTCTCCCCACTTCGTCCCGACTGGATTGGTTTCAACTGGGTTTGGTGGTCCACCCCAACCCTCTGCCTTCCCACTCTTTCCTTATGGGCTCTGTTATGTCTTGAGCGTCTCTCTTGTCTCCTGTGCTTCTTCCTTCATGACCCTGTCACTAGTCACTTTCCTTCGCTCACCTATTCTTCTACCCATTTCTTCCTTCCCTGTCAATAGTTTATTATTTTATGGACTTTGTAGTTCCCTCTTCCAATGTGGGATTTTATTGGTTTTAATTAATCCAAGGTTGGAGGGACTGAAGACGGCGTAGTTTGGTCCTCTCTTTACCCAACCAACTGGGAGGTGGAAATGCACGCTTTGCTGACTTGTTGACCAACTTTGGTGCACACGCGAGGGAGTACCTTTTGCACTGTGCGCTGTACACTTCTCTCTGGACAAGTGCCATCCTCGCCAAACCATTTGAGCATTCCTGGTTAACTACGTCTTACACTACCCATTACAAATGGACATGTACACGATGAATTCTGTCCAAGGGCACAGAGCCACTCAGCTGTGCTCCAACAGGGCGCTGTCTGTGACACAAAGGGCTTAGGTCGGTCCCAGGTTCCTAAACTTTAGGATGGTATTAGATAGTCCCATACCACTGTTTTGCATACAAAGTACGAGCTTTATGACTATCTGACCAGATATGTGACTCGATCTTCCTTACTGGTAGAACTCAACACGACATCCTTAATACAAAGTAAACTAATATCAGAGATCATTCCAGTGGAGTGTTGTAGGGCCACAACTGTATTCAGTTTACGTCAACGTCCTGGTGGATAACGTTGGAGGTTCCGTGACTTTCACTACGGACGATGCTTTTGTTTGTTGTTGCTGTTGTGGTGGTCTTCGGTCCTGGGACTGGCTTAATGCTGCTCTCCATGCTACTCTATCCTGTGCAAGCTCCATCTCCCAGTACCTACTGCAACCTACATCCTTCTCAATCTGTTTATCCATTTCCCTTTTTAAATTTTCTAGCCTACCTGACATTCCATGCGCCGATCTGTAGAATGCCAGTTTTTTCTCCTGATAACGAAGTCCTCTTGAGTGGTCCCCGCCTGGAGATCCGAATGGGGGACTATTTTACCTCCGGAATATTTTACCCAAGAGTACGCCATCATCATTTACTGTATGGTTAAAGCTGCACGCCCTCGGGAAAAATTACGGCTGTAGTTTCCCCTTGCTTTCAGCTGTTTGCACTACCATCACAGCAAGGCCGTTTTGATTAGTGTTACAAGGCCAGATCAGTCAATCATCCAGACTGTTGCCCCTGCAACTACTGAAAAGGCTGCTGCCCCTCTTCAGGAACCACACGTTTGTCTGGCCTCTCAACAGATACCCCTCCATTGTGGTTGCGGCTATCTGTATCGTTGAGGCACGCAAGCCTCCACACCAACGGCAAGGTCCGTTCTGTCTATAGGGAGATGAAAACGTCAGAAGGCCATAGCGAAATGCAGGACGACCTGCAGAGGATACAAGACGGGTGTGTGGACTGCCATTTGACCCTAAATGTAAAAAGTGGGATGTGTTACTTGTAAACATGTGAAGAGATGCACTGCAGTTACTTTTCAATAACGATGACCAATTATCAGAAACGGCAATACAGAGAAACCGCATAGCTTACAGTACAGCCGTTATCGACCCTCATATCATATAGGCTTTCTTTTGTTTTGGTTAGTGTAGGTCAGTGTCGTTTAGACCATTCGTGACAGAGCACTTCGAATTCCTGGTGCTAATAAGCTGAGTACATCGTTCGTTTGTTACATATTTTGACGAGCTTCAAACAGGAGGGACTGCAGTAATGGATAGGAACTGATATTGCTGTGTACAGATGCGAGCTGAGTTGGCGACCCTTCACTCACAGCTCCAGCCAGTGTTGGCTTCCATCACAGAGCTTGAGGCTGCTGCCAAGGGGCATCACTGGGGGGTGGGGGGGATTGGACACGAGGATGCGAGGGGCATAAAGCACGTCCCACTTGTCCTCCAGCAGGTCCACTACTGCTTCTGTCCTGGGCACTGCCTGCGCTGAGGTTGACCCCTCACCTGTGGTCAAGTTGGAGATCATTCCAAAGTCTGGTAGGCAGCAAAAAAATTTCTGAGATGCTATTTTTAGGTCCTACCCGGTTCATTTGATGAACAGGTTTCGGGCATTAACTGTGGCTGACGATGTTTCGAAACCAGATGAAGTCATCCACCGTGTTCAGAGAAACTTCTCGGCCCACAACGTCTGGGCATTCACAGAGGGTGCGTTTGCTGGTAGTTGGGAGCTCCAATGTTAGGTGCGTAATGGGGCCCCTTAGGAACATGGCTGCCAAGGAGGGGAAGGAAGCCAGTGTGCACTCCGTGTGCATACTGAGGGGGGGGGGGGGGGGGGAGTTATTCCGGATATGGAAAGGGTGCTTCCGGATGCCATGAAGAGTAGAGGGTGCAGCCAACTGCGGGTGGTGGCTCTTGTTCGATGAACCCTCTGCCACGCACTTGAATGTGATTTGCAGAGTATCCATGTAGATGTAGAATGACGTGTGTCGCTTTGGGTCGGAGGAGATTCTCTGGTTTCGGGCGTCTAGCGGAAATGGTAAAGACTGTCAGTCTTGTTTGCGAGATTAAGGCGGAGCTCACCATCTGCTGCATCGTCGATAGAACCGACTGTGCTCCTTTGGTGCAGAGTCGAGTGGAGGGTCTGAATCAGAGGCTCAGGTGGATCTGTGACCGTGTAGGCTGCAGATGCCTTGACTTAAGCCATTGGGTGGTGTGTTTTCGGGTTCCGCTTAATAGAAGTCCACTACACACAAGAAGCAGCTACATGGGTAGCGGGGGCTGTGTGGAAGGGACTGGGCGGCTTTTCAGGTTAGAGGGTCTCGGGGGATCACAGGAAGGGCGTCTGTGTAAAAGGTGGCAGGTAACTAACTGTAAGTTAGTAGTAGAAACGATCAGTGTTGTTTGTAGTTGTAAAATGTCGTAGCTGTGTTGGGAAAGAACCAGTTCCAAACCCTAGTAGAAAGCACTGAAGATCAAATAGTTGTAGGTACAGAAAGCTGGCTAGAGCTGGAAGTAAGTTCAGCCGAAATTTTTTCGAACGCTGTAACAGTGTTCAGAAAGGATAGATTAAATACAGTTGGTGGTGGAGTATTTATTGCTGTCAGACGTACTTTGCCTTGTAATGAAATTAAAGTAGGTAGTTACTGCGAAATGGGTCGCCGACTTAGGTCGCATCTGTACACAGGAATCACAGTTCCTATCCATTACTGCAGTCGCTCCTGTTTGAAGCTCCTCAAAATATGTAACAAACGAACGGTGTACTTGGCTTATTGGCAGCAGGAATTCGAAGTGCTGTGTCACTAACGGTCTAAACGACACTGAGCTACACTAACCAAAACAAAGCAAGCCTATATGGGTAGAGGTTATACTTGACAATCTGACAATCGAACTAAGCTATTAATTGGATCGTTTTACCGCCCCCGAATCAGAAGACATAGTTACTGAACAGTCTCATTTCAAATAGAATAGGTACCCCACTCGTACAGTTACAGTCGGTGGTGACCTCAGTCTGCCCTCGATATGCTAGAAAAATTATACGTTTAAAGCCGGCGGCAGGCATAACACGTCATCCGAAATTGTACTGTATGATTTCTCAGAAAATTATTTTGAACAATCAGTTCATGAGCCCACTCGAAGTGTAAGTGGTTGCGAAAGCATATTTGACCTCTTACCAACAAATAATCCTGGAGAAATAGTGAGTATCGTGATGAATACAGGGATTAGCGACCACAAGGCGGTTGCTGCTAGGCTGAATGCCGTAACACTTTCAACCATCAAAAAGAAACGCAAAGTATATCTATTTAAAAATTCTGATAAAAATGCTCTTAATGCCTTTTTAAGAGACAATCTCCACTCCTGATCTGATCACGTAAGCGTAGAAGGGATATTGAATGATTTCGAAGAGATAGTACCGACAGTAATTGAGAGAAACATACAAAATAAATAAACAAGTGATGGTACTGATCCCCCATGGAACACAAAACGGGTCAGATTATCGTTGCACAAGCAGCGAAAAAAGCATGCCAAATTTAAAAGAACGCGAAGTTCCCAAGATTGGCAAAGTTGTACAGAAGTTCGAAACATAGCGCGTACTTCAATGCGAAATGATATACCAATTTCCATAATGAAACTGTCTCAAAATGTGGTAGAAAACCCAAAGAGATTCTGGTCATACATACAGCACACGAGTGGCAAGACGCAATCAATACCTTCACTGCGCGATACCAACTGTGAAATCACTGATGAGTGCCACTGCAGCAGAGTTATTTAACACGGTTTTCCGAAACTCCTTCACCAAAGAAGACGAAGTAAATATTCCTGAATTCCAATCAACTACTACTTCCAAGGTGATAAACATCGAAGTAGATATCCTCGGTGTCGCAAAGCAGCTTAAATCACTTAACAAAGACAAGGCTTCCGGTCCAGATTGTATACCATTCAGGTTGCTCTGAGTAATTGATACAATAGCTCCACATTTAGCAATTATATACAACCGCTCCCTCAAGTCACACCAATACCCAAAAAGGGAAGTATTAATAGTCCGCTGAATTACAGGCCCAAATCACTAACGTCGATTTGCAGTAGGGTTTTGGAACATATACTGTTTTCGAACATTATGAAGTACCTGTAAGAAAAAGACTTATTGACACATGGTCAGCACGGATTCAGAAAATATCATTCTTGCGAAACACAACTAGCTCTTTAGTCATGAAGTAATGAGTGCTATCGCTAGGGAATGTCAAATTGATCCCATGCTTTTAGATTTCCAAAAGGCTTTCGACATCGTTCCTGACAAGCGTCTTCTAACCAACTGGGATATCGTCTCAGTTGTGCGACTGGATTCGTGATTTCCTATCAGAAAGGTCACAGATTGTAGTAATAGACGGAAAGTCATCGAGCAAGACACAAGTAATATCCGTGTTCCCAAAAGAAGTGTTACAGGCCCTTTATTGTTCCTGATCTGTATTAACGATATAGGAAACAATGTTAGTAGCCCTCTTAGATTGTTTGCAGATTCTGCTGTCATTTACCGTCTTGTAAAGTCATCAGAAGACCAAAACGAATTGCAAAATGATTTAGATAAGATATCTGTATGGTGCGAAAAGTCGCAATTGACCCTGAATAAAGAAAGGTGTGAAGTTATTCACATGAGTACTAAAATAAATCCACTAAATTTCTATTACGCGATAAGTCACACAAATCTGAAGGCTGTAAATTCAACTAAATACTTACGCATTACAATTACAAATAACCTAAATTGGAACGATCACAGAGATAATGCTCTGGGTAGAGCAAACCAAAGACTGCGATTCATTGGCAGAACACTTAGAAGGTGCTACAGGTCTACTAAAGAGACTGCTTACTTGTCCGCACTTGTCCGTCCTATTCTGGAGTACTGCTGTGCGGTGTGGGATCGGCATCAGGTGGGACTGACGGATGACATCGAAAAAGTACAAAGAAGGGCAGCTCATTTTGTACTATCGCAAAATTGGGGAGATAGTGCCACAGACATTCGTGAATTGGATTGGCAATCATTAAAACAAAGGCGTTTTTCGTTGCGACGGGGTCTTCTCATGAAATTTGAATCATTAGTTTCCTCCTCAGATTGCGAAAATATTCTGTTGGTACCCACATACATAGGGAGAAATGATCATCACGATAAAATAAGAGAAATCAGTCGTCGCACAGAAAAATTTAAGTGCTCGTTTTTCCCGCTCGCCGTTCGAGAGTGGAACGGTAGAGAGACAGCTTGAAGGTGGTTCACTGAACCGTCTGCCAGGCAGTTTGTGAACAGCAGAGTAATCACGTAGATGCAGATACAAAACATTACATTTGTGGGGCGGCGGGTGGAAAATAGTTATTATTTCTATTGTTCGTATGCCGTTCTCAACACAGGCTTTCTAACTACAATGCTGGCAACCACAAAGTGATTAGCAAAAATGTGAAGCCTGCAATTAAAGTTCAGTGCCCACTCTGATGGAGAAATAAAAATTGAAGTTCATTACTCTCAGGATTTAGAATGTCTGGGATTCATAGAAAATGCAGTTTACTATAACAATTTTCGCTATATTACGATAAAGCGTAAAATTCGAAACAAATGATTACCCATATCAGCTATTGTACTATCAGAGCTGTTCATAGTCTATTGCGCGGATCCTATTATCTCTAGATAACGAAACTGTTCAATAATCGTTATCGATGTCAATGTTGAAATTGAATGCTCGCCAGAATTTGATGTTAATACTCATCAAACGCCACGCTAGTAATGGTAGAAAGTCTGTTCTACGGCGACACGTGAAAATACGACATACGCAAACTGAGAATAAATTAACTGGATTCGTTCCGTTATTAACTCTTTACCCCAATGCGAACTCATTGTTACGTTCATACCGAGTTACATACTACGCCATCCCAGGCTGTTCCTGGCAACTGCGCAAACGCGACGCGGATTCAGACACGGAGTGTGCGGGTTGGTACGAATCTAGAAGGGAACTGGAGCCTGACTCTAGCTCCCACGCTCTTGTTTATATAGCTGCGGTGAGGACCGCCGAAGGCGCAGCCGACATTTGCCTTCCTGACTAGCCGCTGGGCTAGCAAAACACCACTTCAGTTTACTAAATAATTAATTGCTTCATTCGCTGAAGGCCAATGAAGCTCTCGATTAAATTGTGTAATTAGCGCACAGGTACGTATCTATAATAAAATTCTGATGTGGCTAGGTTACACAATGTTCGCGAGAGAATTATTTTAGTTGTGCTACACGCATAGATGAGCTCTGAACTTGCCCTTTGGAGAGATGCTACAGCTATAGTTTTATAGCTACCTTCTTGAAACTTCTCACATGTTTGTCACTATAGCGTATCTCCATTGTACCTAAATCAAAACATCCTAGCTTCATCTGATCACTTACTTAATCTATCTTGCTGCTACACTCTTAGGACACAAAAACAGAAAATCATCAATTTCAACCAAAATATTACTTTGTGAGATCCAGCATGCTGTTTCCATTAAACAACAATGAAAAAGGAATCCGAATATAAATTTTGAAGTTTCTAGCTCCTTCCTGTTGCGCCGATGATTTTTACGTAAAACGTCCAAATTTCGAAGACTAAGTTACCAAACTGAAACTTAACACATTGTTTTAGCATCACTCCTGACATGCTCTCAACTTTTCCGATTATTTACTTTATGTCTAAGGTGTTCCGCAAACATTCGTGACGTCATAGCTAGTTACAGCGGACTAGGCTGGCACACAATGAAAAGCGTATGAATGTTATATGGGGTGAGTAGGCTGTTTCCCTACATCACCCTCTACTTAATTTTTTTGAATGTAAATGAAAAAAATTAATTACAAAAGGGAAGCAAGAGTATAGCTTAACTCCATATGAAAATGGAAAAATTGAAATTTAAACATTTAGAAATATTAAAAGAAAACTTATCTACTTCAATTATCTAGATTGCTGGCATGTTCACTGCCTATTAAGCAAAACTGATAAGAACATCTATAGCATACGTAAACTGAAAGTCTGCAAAATTCATGGCACTAACGCCATGCATATTAAATTACTCATTAAACAAGTATAAAACGGATGGCATGATACTGCCTAGAAAATCACTCAATTTTAAATAGTTTCGAAAAACAACAAAACAATTTGGCATATATATTGCCTCAAATACATAAAAACACAAACATGTAAAATTATGAAATTGTCTGGCTCAAGTTTTACTTAATTAGGTGAAAATCTTAAACCTATTAAATTGTCTGTAGATATTTTTACATACATAAGTACAACGAAAATGTCATGGTTATTCTTGTTACATAAATAAGTAATGAAATCTTAAGTCCTTTCTACAGCTGAAAGAGAATTTCACAAATCATAACACTTCCATTTTTACATACGTTGTTGTATCCGCTTTGGCTGGCGGTCTACATTTTGATTCATAAGGGTAGAGGGGGGAAGTTGCTATGATGTGCGTCCTTCACGTCCACTCTATACTATAACCGGGAAAGGGGAGGCGTCACTGTCCCTGTGACTTGTGTCCAAGTCACTCCACGCTTTCACGCAGCTACTAAGCTGCCATTATCTGGTTTGTCCTGTAGAACAAACAAAAAGAGTGCCTCAGTCTCCGTTCACTTAATAGCTATGGGAGAATCACAATGAAATGGAGATATATATATACACATTTTACCTCTCAACTCGTTACTGAAACAAAGTTAACAGAACGGTTTTCTATTTCAAACTCACGGTTACTTTACTGTAATTAAATCGGTAAACAAATGGCTCAGTACGGCATTAATCACGTATTAAAGATGATTTTATGCCCGAGGCATACCATCATGAAATCTTTAAATCTAAAATTATTATTCCTGGGCCGGAACACTGAACCAATGCTTAGTACATTACTGATACATCTGTATTTGTTTACAGTCTAACTCATCATCAACTATCTCATTCTTAGAGATGGTATGAGTATACTTAATTATTAGTTGTCATCCTTAGCTTCTCTGAACGTTTGAGTAACTTGTGGTGATAGGAGTACAATTGCTGAGTGTTCAAAGCACGCTACGATTAGCCGATTACTAAATTAACTTATTGGTCTTTCGCTGCTGTGTCAGTTCCACATTTCATTGAAGTTTAATTATGCTGAGTTATCAATAATGATTCACGTCTGCATTTGTTATTCAATTAGGTTGCTAGTGTATGTACTTATGTAATACTCAGTGTATTAATAATTTAAAGCACAGGATAGCACATTGATTTTATTTCTACGGTGTATTGCAGCTGATCAGTTTGCTCACGTGGCAGTCCATTTCCACTCGATCGGATGCTGAAACCACAGGCAATCTCTCTCGACTACCTTTAAGTGCAATAAGCAATCGTGGATATGCGTTATGCTAAATTCCTTAAACCTATAGGACACCATGAGCTGCTTTGTCTCATCTAACATAAGGGTACCTATGGTCGCATTTACGCCTCCAACTCACAACCTTAATACGTGTAGACGTGTCCTAGCACACAGTACACCAAAATAATGGCCAGCTCCAACCTCATAAATACTTGAAGGAAGTGTCCGTCACGTCTCAACCACAAACACTATTCAATTCCATTACTATTGCCATTCTCTGCTATACAAGGTGAGTTAACCATTACAACGTATCTGCATATATTCCATAACACTAACCAATCTTTTATGTTATTTACAATTAGCTCTAATGCAGACAATAGGTCTCATCGCCACTTCAGCTTCTGCTTACAAACGAATTTTGCATATCCTTTTTAATTTACTGTGGAACCATTTCCACCAAAACAACACTCTGTACTTATAATATTACCAAGGTTCTTCCTAAAACGTATATATACTTGTTACTCAGATACATTCAAGTCTTCATTACTTCACACCTATTGTTTACTTGTCACTGTTAGGTTTGTCATATCCAGTAGTTTCTTCACTAATCGGTGGATGGTTATAGAACTCGTCGTTTATTACTGTCTTGATAGCCATATCGGAAAATTTTAGTATTGGATAGAAGGGGTCGAAACTTGGTGGATAGGAAAGATGAAGAATGAGTGAGACCTGAAATGGGGAAAGATCATCTCACACAGCTGGGACTGCACAGCTGCCACACTGTGTAGAGGTTACAGAACAACCTCCTCCCTACAGAATTCATTGGCTTATTACGAATTTCTTTAGGTCGATTACGTTTCTGAGACCTAATACTTTCTTACTCTTCGGGTACTCCAGCCTATACGCATTTGCATGTGGTTTTCCTATAATCCTGAAAGGTCCTTGGTATACGAACATGATTTTTTTTTTTGTTTTTGTTTCTGCTTCTGCTGTGTTCAACCTACCTTTACTAAGGTCAACATCTTCGTCCCAATACTTTCAATTTTTCAGAACACGTATAGGCAGCTCCCAAGTCTCATTAGTTACTATGTGTTTGTCAATAAATGGTACCACGACTACTCCGGTTATTGGCAAGACCATTTTTAACTGGCTTCTTTGAAAGTCAACACCACCTTGATACTTTGACAAGAAATCTATGCCAATTAGAACCTCGATACTGAGATTGTTTAATATTAAGCATGGATGACCAATTACATTACCATTAATATTATTAAAGGGCAGCAAAGCTTCTTGCTTTACCGTTTCTGACACCTTGCCAGTAGACCAATTATTCCCGGACCTGATACCCTCATTACTGTAAGCTTATCTTCACTAGGTAATGCATCAAAGGACTGAGACAACGCACTCAGCTCACTGCCACTGTCTAAGAGACAACGTACATTGACACCTAATATATTTACTAGAAATATAGGGTGGCTTATTCTAGGTTGTACAGGTGGTTCCTCAAATTCATCCAACAGTTCCTTTTGGATTTGTCTCCAGCTAAAGTGATTGACATCTGTCTTCACTACATTCAGGTCAAGGTGTGTAGGGGTTTCCTGAACCACATTTTCAGCTGCCTTTTCCAGTCGGTCTACTAATTTCAAATCAAAACACCGCACGACTTCATTACATTTAGTTTGCTGAACTTCACCCAAATTATAGTTGTCGGAGCGACTCTGCGCCTCCAAACCGGGCATAACACTAGTTACAGCTAAACCACTTTCATTATCATCGTCGGGTTCCTTTTCAAGTGACAACTGGTCACAGCCACTGGGTTCATCGACCCACAACAGGCTACCCTCTACATTCTCACTTACCTCCTGTCCTAAATATATTAGTACAGTATCAACATCCTGCACAGGCACTTTAGATAAGAGCACAAAATCCTCACCGTAAATATAAGCATGGATTTTTTCTGCTTCTTCGCCTGACAATTCAGTACTTCGTAGCTCTTCCCTAACATGACGTTGCTGCGCCTTCTCCTGCTCTTCCCACTTAGAAAGCGTCTCTAACACGGTATCAACTAAATACTGTATTATTGGAGGCTATCGACTCATCCGAATGCTCGGTTTGAGTATTTTGATCTGTCTTACCAATCGCTGTAATTACTGGCTTAGGAAAAGTAACCGCCTGGTGAGCGCCAGTGTCCTCATAGAGGGGAACGTTATCCGCTCTCTGCCAACTATAGTTTTCCCTATTGCCATTATTGTTAATGGGAGCAGCATTGCTTTCAACACTGTTGTTTACCTGTACATTTTCGTTACGAACAAAATTACTATCATCAGGTTGCCATTGTTGGTTATGGTTATCATTTCTCCATTTCCTACCTTTCCTAGGATGGCAAACACCTACTGTTCGGATGTTTACATTGCCATTCTGCTCATCCCAAAAATTACTACTAGTGCTATTACTATTATTACGTACCTACTCCTCATTGGCAGCAACATGCTCTACACGTTCCAAACATTCAATGAAACGGTCAAGATTGTCTCTAGGGGCGGATAGGATTCTAGTTTGCCAATACCATGGCATTTTAGCTTCAAGACCTAGTATTATGATTTCAGGTTTCAGCTTTTCCGTCAAATGTGAGAGACGTGAAATTCAAGATCTGGCAAACCCTTTGATAGATTCCCTGCCTGCATTGAACCGTTTCCCACTCCAAAATTCTCTCAATTCCTCATTCTGCTTATGACTAGACCAGTATTCATTACTGAAAGCAGTCTTAAGTTCCGCTAATGTGCTACACTTCAGCATGTCATCAGCTGAGTAACGCATTGCATCACCTGCCATATGACTTCTAATAAAGGAAATTTTCTCGCGTTCAGACCAAACTGATGGGAACACATCAAAATCGTTCCATAAATCTAGCGGATGGATATTTTTGTCTGGATCGAACTGTAAGAACTGCCGACACCCGATAAAAGCGCCGTTTGCAGCTGCAACTTGTTGTACACTACCATTACCAGAGGCTACTGAAACTACTTGACTCTCAATTTTAGCAATGTTAGTGGTAATAGTTTCTACTTCCATTTCTACATTACCTACTCTTTACAGAACGTGAGCAGTATGTCTTAATTGCTTCTACCTCTGCTTGACATATGTTCACTTTTACATTAACATCTTTAAATCTATCTGAGCACAGTTCAGAGACCGTTACCGTCGCAGGTTCGAATCCTGCCTCGGGCATGGATATGTGTGAGATGTCCCTCGGTTAGTTAGGTTTAAGTAGTTCTAAGTTCTAGGGGACTGATAACCTCAGATATTAAGTCCCATAGTGCTCAGAGCCATTGGAACCATTTTTAGTGTGAAAAATCTCTCATCTCATCACATGACTTCCCAGCTTTCCTCCACTGACCGGGATTTATGGGTTCGGCACCAGTTCTGTTCGGGCATCTGCATCACCGATAAGTGGCTTTGGAATTAGAGCTCACACTTCTTTTGCCGGCATATGCAGCACCCTCGGTGTTCTGGTGCTGACAGGGCTTGCGTGTGCTACATCCAGTTCTCCAGTTACTTTTGAGGCTACGATGTTACTTATGATCCGTCTTGATTGCAAAAATATTTATTCACATGACCGGTTTCGGTTCCTCTAGAAGCATCTTCAGATCTGCAATTTCGGGGCAACCGAAATTGCAGATTGGAAGATGGTTCGAGAGCAACCGAAACCGGTCATGTGAATAAATATTTTTGCAGTCAAGACGGATCATAAGTAACATTGAATAAACAGTAATTACCGTATCCCTTTGGACATTGTCTGTTTCTGCAAACTTTTGAGGCTTTCCTTCTCTGTTGTTCGTCATATTCCCCTTCAGTGATTGTCACAAAGGCTCCACCGTAGCTGAGTGGAGAGCGCACCGGCGTGTCATGGCGGGCGGCCGGGTTAGATTCCCGGCTGTGTTGGAGATTTTCTCTGCTCAGGGACTGGGTGTTCGTGTCATCATCCTCACTTCATCCTCACCGACGCGCAAGTCGCCGAAGTGGCGTCACCTCAAAAGACTTGCACCAGGCGGAGAGGCCTGCCCGACGGGAGGCCCTCGTCACACTTGAACACACAGGTTCGTCTGCGTTGGACTTTTCGGATGATTTTTCCCGTATCTCCAAATACCGCGCAAAGCTTCGATGTGATGCCTCTTGAAACATCTAGTACTTCGGCTACTGTGGTTACCAAAGCACATACCACACGACCACAAACAGTTTGCCCAGCCTGGAGTATATTTACTTCCAACACAACACGATGCACTCACAAGTGCACAGAACGCTGTTGCGTCCACAGTTGACTAATGGGAATGATCCATTAGGTAACAAGTCCATCATCCCGCTTCACGTAAACTCACCATTGTATTTCAGTGAATTAAACAGGTGCTGCCCCTGGTCAGGCTGCACAGAGCGTCCTGCAGGCTCGGCGGTTGTGTTCCAGAATGCATTTCTCGGGATGTTTCCAACTACTGTATGAGTAACTACTCGGAGACGTTTGAAGTGGAACGACCAACAAAAGAAACTACAGGAAAATCAGTCGCCAGACTGAGATTCGTGGGGAGATTCTGGGGGAAATGTAATTCACCCACCAAAAAACTTACTTCAAAATACTTAATAGCCCGATTGCGGAGTATTATTCATCAGCCCGGAACATTACCAGATAACATTAATAAGAGAGACTAGATCCAAGGAAGAGCTGCACGTTTCGTGACGGGGCCGTTGCCTCGGTGGGGGGAGGTGGTCGACAAACTCCCGTGGCAGACGCTGCGCGAGAGGCGGCGTGAATAACGGGAGGGTTTGCTGTCGGCGCTCAGCGTGCATCTTCCAAGGGAGTCCGACAATGTATTCCTCCTCGTCACTGACGCTTCGCGAAGGAACCGTGAGGAGGACGTCGTAGGAATCAGCCGGAATCAGAGGTGACAAGGCGCTTTACCCGACAGTCGTGCTTCTGAAGCTGCTTTCGTATGTGAAACAGGGAGGAGGGGGCAAAAGGACTCTCCACCACACACTGTACGGTGGCTGCCGAGTACAATGCGGATACAGACGGATGTGTACCCCAATTTGGTTCTGCTCAGTTTTGTAACATCGTATCCCTACTTGTTGTTTCAATGTAGTGTCGTGATCCAGCAGCCTTGTGTAAGATTTGTTACTATAATATGCCTGGCATTATTGTTGCGTTCCCCCTTCTATCTTGTTTAAGATACTGGAATACAAGGCTGAATTTACATAAAGCGGGATGATAAACTTGTTCCCTAATGGATCATTCCCATTAGTAATCAGACAACTTACACGTTTTTTTGTCCGTCGATTAACCGCATATTTTCTTCCGTAATTAGTCTCCTCCTAGTACCCATTCACAGGCACTCAACTCATAATTTTTTCTGAGCAATTGTGAAACAGTTAACAGCAAATGGCTCGCTTAGACTACAGATTTTCTATCGTCGAGTATATTTACATATTACTCAAATGCAGTGACTATCACGTTGGGGATCTATTTGTGTTCTGAGTTTTACTAATTACAAATTCCTTTTCAGGAGTCTAAGCCAGCAAAATGTGTCAGCTTTTCCTACAAGATGCACGACAAGAAAATGCTTTTCTCGTTCAAAGGAGGATCGTTTTGACATTAGTAAATCTCCAAGTTCAGGAAGACTTCGGGGTTTAAGGTCGTTTAAGCGCATTAATCCACAACGATCCACGACAGTGTACACGAGACCTGACAAATGTGATGAACTGTGATCGTTCCACCATAGTGCAACTTTTGCACGGAATGGGGAAGGCTCCAAAATAGGCTGTGCGGCTACTGAATGAATGCTCTAAGCCAAAATCAAAGTAATCAGTGGATGACCGTATGTGGATCTCTGCTCGCTTGCGATGAATGCGCTCGTGATCAACACCTGCCATTCCTATCTTGCATGGTTACTGGTGCTGAGAAACGGTGTCTTTATGCTAGGATAAGGAAAAGAAAGGAACGGCTGAGCCCAAAAGAAGCAGCAACTGCCTGCATGAAGACCAGCTGGCGTCCACAGAAGATAATGTCACGCATCTGGCGGGACAGCGGCGGTGTGTTGTACTAAGAGACATGCTTCAAGGTGTGACGTCACTCCACGGTAACGGCTGCACGCATTCTGAGTAACACCGCACCGCACACAGGTCATTCCGCACCCATGTTGTTCACTTGACCTTGTACTCTGATTTTGACCTTTTCCCCCCTCTGTCAATCAATAATCAAGGAACTTCGTTTCCGGTTGAAAATGGTCTCCAGCCATGGCCCGAAGAGTTTCTCGCCTCAAAACACGTGATTTCTACACTCGGAAAATCTAAACGTTATCCCATCGTTGGAAGACTGTTGTAAATAGTGAAGGAGATTGTATTATTGATAACTAAAATCTCCATTATATGTATCTTTTGTGTTTGTTAAACTTAAAGAAATACATTACGAACTTACGCAATAAACGACACACATTTGGATAGTCAAATTTGTAAACCACTTTCTGAAACTAATAAAATTGATTGTGTAAAGAGTTCATAAAATGTTTTTATGCATCAGTTACTAATTGCCAATGCCTGTGATGTGACTGACACACACAGTGGTTACGGTTACTACAAGCCACACCACAAGTTGGGGAACGGGGCCAAATTTCTAGTAGTTTTCTGTCGAGTAGAGATTTTCACAAATGTTTTATTCATATCTTACAGAAACTAGCAATACGGTGCTAACGCCAATCAAAGTAATTTATAGCAATACAATAATTTAAAAAATTTAAAGAACATTAGTAAACAGGCTACTAAATACAGAACTTTCATAAAGTACGGTGAGGTAGTGAAGCTACCAACACCGCCATTAGAAAGATTAAACAGGTCTCAGGAAACACACGATTAATGGCAATAAAAGGAATTTACAAACTTGGAGGAATTTAAAAAAATTTTAAACGAGTGTCCTGGAATATCATTAGAACTTAAGATATGACGGACCCGTGTAAAGCGGACACAAATCACCCACTCAGGGATGCTCAGGCTAGACAGAATACTGACCAATTTAAATACGCCCGTAAACACAATTGCCACTCTCGGGCTGGTCACTGCACAGACTTTTAGCCAGCGAAAACTTGTTATAAGATGGCTTAAATTGCTGACAGAATTAGAGCTAACCTCGTGCAAGGAAACATTACACCACAGTCATGAATGAGCGACCACATGATCCGCCAACACGAAGCATGAATTTACTCATAACCCACGACAGAATAGCGAAACAATTAAACTGCCAAAACTACACCTCCCATCGGACAGTAACAAGAGGAGGAGGAAAGATCACTCTTCAATTACAACGGTGCCAGGGACAGGAAACACGGTCGCCCGAGGCCACAAGGCAGAAGAGACGTTGGTTACACAAAATTATTACTTAATGATTAGACCTTCCACGAACTTAACTTGCAATTACGCTCGAACAGGCAGTAAACGACCTCCGATGGCAAGGATCCACACATCCGACCGCGCACGCGTCGCCAGCGTACCCAACACGCCACGGTCACGCGACAACACGCTCTGCCACCGGAGTCCACGTCTTCTCTGCAACGTTAACGGGTAGTGACCGCTCCTTCATGTTAGGTGTCTCCTTTTAAACACCAGTGTTGAGACAGAGGATTTAAAGAAGCTTGTTAACGTCCCACCAAGGCGAAATGAACAGCAACTACTCGTGGGGCGATTCTGTATACAACCAACAAGCGGGGAACTCTTCCGCCCACTCGACCCACAAGTTACACACAACCGACATACATCACGTGGCGACTCGGTACAGCCGACCACGCCTGCTTCGCGCTGGACAGCCACACTGCCCTCCCTTGTCCACCACACTCTCTCTGTGCGCAACGCCCCTACTTCCGCTCCACCACCTGAGGTTACAACCGGTCAAAGATCCCTTCCTCCATAGCAGTTTCCCGGAAGCAAAAACGCAGATATCGATAGCAGAGGGAAAAGACAACCAAGCAGCCACTTAATGACAGACAACACATCAAACAAACATGTCAGGGGAAGAAAAGGAAAGCCAATGCAATCTAAACACAAGGTGTAGCACGAGTCGACACACGGCTCAGTGACGATAAGGTTTTGTCTGAGTGTGCCACTGGGGTAAAGTCCCGAATGTTTTGCCCATGTTGTGGGAATAGCATTCGGAGCATAAACTTGCTGGCCCACTCAGGAAAAACCTTACCGTCACATCCCATGCACTGCCAGACCATAGTGATGAAGTAAGAGCAGTAAGGGCACGCAAGAAAACATTTAGATGTTAACCGTTCACGTGCTATTTTAGAGTGGAGCAGTCAAAAATACTTCGATGGACCGCCTTCCAAGTACTGCACTGTCAACTGCGGAACTGTCAAGTAGACGATGGCGGTGTTTCATACAGAGTGCGAAATGATTTGGCTGTAGCTTGCAATCAAATTCAAATTAACTTTTCAGCTTCAACTTCAGGTGAAAATCGTGTTACCTCACCGTCGTAGCACCCAGATTGGGAACAGCATTAGGTCTATAAGATCTGTGATACAGGAACTTCGCGCTACTGAACATAGAATAGCATTAGTTTATCGCTTAACTGCTATGGTTTTCAGCAAACGAGGAAAATATATTCATTTCTGTTGTATGTGCGACGTGTGTTGTGTTGGTGAAACCTACTTCGTAACTTGTCATTTTTGCTCAAAAACTTTGCAGGTGACATCGCGTCATGTGTAGTTCCTACATTCCAAAGCTTATAAGAGTGTCGTACCACGAAGTGATGATTGATCTATCATCGTCATTACTACGTACCCTTGCATAAAGTATAGTGTTCGTTTGCAGACAATTATAGCAGTGAAGTGGAAGTAGTGACGTCTAATAAACAGACCTTATTTGAGAAATAATTACTATTACAGAAAGTTATTGATTAACGTTGGTACTAACAAATTGTAAACTTCTTGACTGATGTAGCTAATTCAGATTTTTAGACAATATTGTAAGAAACTTTCGGATAAACATAGGCTACATATGTTGAATACTTAAGATATAGAAATTCTGTGTATTTTAGCAAGCCTAGATATACTTTCAGGAGGATGCAGTAGGGTACACACATACACCATTCGACTGCAACTCTTTAACAGAAAACACTCCACACAAAAGCCGCCCGTTTCCACTTGACCTAGAATAGATATTTGCCACTGTCGCCGAGTAAAAGACTACAGCTTATAGCTGACTAGTACTGAAGCGCAGCCACGCGTCAGAGGACGTTTAACGTTATAAAACTTTGTTACACCAGTTCTCACTAGCAACACAAGCTCTGCCAGATCTGGGCTGCTGTCTCAGTCGCTGCGCTCTGATGTAATGATCTTGGAGCAGCGGCGGTGTGTGGAACCTCGTGAGGGCGTGTCCTCTAGGCGGCTCTCTCCTGGCTGCGTCTGCAGCGACGGTCTTAAGCTTGTGTCATCAGGTACCAGCTGTACGCTGGGACCTCTCTCCAGTAATATGTAAAGGGGAAAGTTACCAAGACTCTCGAAAATTTCTGGGTACATTTCCTTAAAATTTTTACTCGATGCTATATATTCGGACAGACAGAAGATGTAAATATTTTAATACATAAAACATATAAAGGACAAACATTCTTGGCAAAAATCTCGAAAATGTCTACACCGATTTACTTCGAATTTTTTGACGACAGTTGAAACGTCCCCTTAGAAAAATTATTGAATTACTGTGCTGGTAAATCCCTTACGCTGATTTTCACACAGCTGAGCAGAACTGAACGTACTCAGACATTTCGCTCTTTACGTATTCTGATCAACACTAAACTGACACAATATTTTTAGCGCAACGCAATCTGACTTTCAAAAATTCCTGCAAAAGAATGGCCCTGACTAACATTTACCTATACGTTTCACAAAGCACTTACCTCACAAAAATCTTAGTTACTCGAACTACTGCAATACAGCGAGCGCCACTACTGCCAGCTAAATAAGATTCAAACTACTGAAGGCACTAACTACTGATAGGCATAGTTAGCAAATTAAAGATTTTAATAGAGAACAAACAATATATTTACCTTAATAGTGTAATCATAATTACATAGCAGTTCATGACATCCATCCTTACAAATGTACTGTTTCTGATGGACACACGTCCAGATCACCTACTCTCAAAAATCCGCCATCTCACTTCTCCACATCCACCGTGGTGCTGGCGGCTCACCTCCAACTGCGCAACGCTACGCGCTGTTAACAGCCTACAGCCCAACACTACAATAGCGAATATTACAACAATGCCAACCAGCCACAGACTGCACACAGTACAGTCACTGATTTTCATATAGAGCGCTACATGACGTTACCAATATAAAAACCTAAACAGCCTACTTACACAGTGTAATAAACATTGAGATCGGATACACTATCTGCTTTTTAAATAACTACGTTCAGGTTTTCTGTTAAAATCGACCACGTGAAAGAAAGTACTGTGCTGTGGAAAGGTGTGGTTTCATTATCTTGTTCACGAGTGGTTTTAACAGAAAATATAATGATCCCTACCGATTCGTCCACTGATTTTAAGAGACTTCAATGCTCAACAAAGGTTTCGTTTGCTGTAACAATAAACAACTACTGGAAAGAGGAGATCGGCAAAGAGGAGGTGAGGAGCGGAGGAGATAGACAAACAGAGGGGAACAGGAGATCAGGATTGACACCCAATTCCCATAAATTTTTAGCAATTGCGATGTACTTCTGGGTTCGCTAGTATAAGGATGATGTGCATCGGAACATTACTAAGAACTTGGTAGGGTCACCAGTTATTATTTGGATGCACACAAATACCCGTACAATTGGTCATTAGCATTCCTTAAAATAATTTGAAGCTTGGTGTGCATGAAGTAGACGATCTGCAATTCTGACGTATAACTCAGTTGGTACCACAATGACGTCACAAGTCACGATGTTACAAGCAGGTCGCTCAGCTGTGGCTGTGAGCCTTGGCATTGTGTCGATGGCACACGCACACGCACGCACAGAACAGCTGCAGCTCTACTAATTTTGTGACCGGCAGGCGCCGCACTGCTGCTGCCTATCATGGAGGCGGCAGCGGCAGCTGCAGCAGCAGCAGTGGGCATGAGGGTCTGACGCATCCGACCTATTTTGTTGTTTGGCCATGAAAACCAAACCAACCGAGTGAGGTGGCGCAGTGGTTAGCACGCTGGACTCGCATCCGGGAGGATGACCGCCCAAACCCGTGTCCGGTCATCCAGATTTAGGTTTTCTGTGATTTCTCTAAATCGCTGCGGGAAAATGCAGGGATGGTTCCTTTGAAAGGGCACCGCCGACTTCCTTCCGTATCTTTGACACAATTAGAGATCGTGCTCCGTCTCTAATGATCTCAATGTCGACGAGACGTTAAACCCAATCCTCCTTCCTTCCTAAAAAGCAAATAAGTAAAGATCATGCAAAGTGTTAGTTCGTTATTCGTAAAGTTACAAACAAAATATCTCAAACGTAACATGAAGTGCAAAGTTCACTTTCCAACAAAATCTTCGGTGTATGTCCATTGGCTATTTTGTGCAGAATTTTTAAGGCATTTTCAATTTTTTTCTGTTAATGTTCTTCGCTTTTTACATGAAATTAAGTTGTGAATTGGTTGAATTCGCAGTGTCGTGTTTTTTTATTTTATTTTTTTATTTTTTTTAAATCTAATTCCGAAATCCGTGCCTGTTATCCGATATAAAGTTTATTGCAATCGTCACAATAAAGTTTTCAGACGATTGCGACGGAAAAAGTGGAGATACTGTTTTTTGCTCACGGTATTTTGGCCCTTCAAGTTATTAATTTTATTTTTGATTTCACAAAAAAGTTGTTGATCTTTCCATATATTTGGCGTATGTATAGTGTTGCGACATAGAAAGGTTTATTTGTAATTTTATCTTTTTAATTTTACTGCTTTACATATGCAATCCGTTTCTGGTATTGTATGCTATTCATACGATTTTGACACTATTCTGGGGCTGAAGACATTTCGTTGCTCTATGTATTGTAGCGCTTCTATTTCATTTTGTATCCCATTGTTAACAAGACGTAAATTTAAAATTCCATTAATCATTGATTTGAAATATGCGTATTTATGCGAATTTGGGTGACACTTTCATTTATGATAATGTGGGTCATCGTAGTTTTTCTATATATTTGAAATAGGTGGTGACTATTGTCTTACTTTCAAGTCTAAAATTTTATAGGCTCCGTCTTTCATAGATGTCATAAAAAGAAGCCACGTACATAACGTAAATGTTACTGAGACTTGCGAATTAATAAATCTATTGCAACGTACATTATCTCTAAACTATTCTGAACTCGTGAGTAAATTTTATACACAGTCAGATCGAGTAGCTATGGCAAACTGTATCACATGCACCATAGCAGTCGTATTTATGATTAGTTTGGAAGAGAAATTCTTCAATTCAAACTGGCCATTTCTAAACAAAATTACCTACTACACAGATATGTTGATACACTATTACCAGTACAGGGAGATGATATACAAAACAGCCATCAGCAAGCAAACGACTTGCACCCTAACACAAAATTTACTGTAGGAATGGAAGAAACAAATCCATAAATTTTTTACACCAAAAATAAGCAACAAATGCAACTACAAAATCGAAATACATATAAAAGCCACTACGACTGGCATCATAAATAAAATTGTTATCACACGAATTTTTGCAAAACTATGAATATTTCAATTCAACGATTAATAGAATTTTAGATCTATCTCTCGATAATACCGCGATACAAAATGAGATGAAAATGCTACAATAGACAACCAACAAAATGATTTCAACTCCAAAATAGTGTTGAAATTGTGTGAACATCAGCATGAAGTGCTGCATCTACGAATTGTTAAAAATTGATGTAGCCTGGAAACGCGTTTACGTAGAACGTGCATTTTGGTGTTACTGATTGTGGAGCAGTACTAGGACCCAAAGTGAGACAATAAATACATTCCACGGAATATAAGTGGAAACTCTTCCAGGGGGGGCAGCTCCCTGACACCTGTACTGTGGTACAGAGAGAAGCTGGCGGCGGCTCCACTGTGCCCTGGGGAACATTCACGAGGGCGCCCTGGGTCCAGTGGAGCCCGGTCAAGGCACCGCGACGGCCAGTGGTCGCAGGCCACCCACATCTCTTCATGGCGGTCATGTTTCCCGACGGCAGTGGCAAGTTTAACAGGATAACGCCATGTGTCACGTGGCCGAGAGTGTGGTCGAGTGGTTCGAGGAACAGTGGAGACCTCCAACTGATGTGATGCCCCCGCCATGTGCCACATCCGAGCCCGACTGAACACATCTGGGACGTAATTGAACGTGGCATCAGAGGTCATCGCCTCTTCCCTGGAATTAATGCGAATTTAGAGACTTGAGTAGGCAGATGGGGTGCCAGCTGTCTGCAGCGACCTGCCAAGCTCTCACTGCTTCCATGGCACCACACGATTATGGTACAGAATTGAATGTTGCCCGTGCAAAAGGTGGATATCATGTTTGAAACAGGTAGGCGGATCAGGAAATTTGATAACAGGTTAATTACAAACCTGACGATTAGTTCGTCAGTTTCTTGGAAAGAAAGCATGTGGACGACCACTTAGTACTTAACGCATGACTAGGCTATTCTGTCACAATTACCTCGTGTTACAAAACTGAAAATTTAATATCGTGTTAAGATTTTCGTTTGCATAATGTGCTCCCCTTGACTTCCATAACAAAACGTTTCCCCCGTGTCGACAATTAGATAACCGGATCAAATGGTTCAAATGGCTCTGAGCACTATGGGACTCAACTGCTGAGGTCATTAGTCCCCTAGAACTTAGAACTAGTTAAACCTAACTAACCTAAGGACATCAAAAACATCCATGCCCGAGGCAGGATTCGAACCTGCGACCGTAGCGGTCCTGCGGTCCCAGACTGCAGTGCCTTTAACCGCACGGCCACTGCGGCCGGCTACCGGATCAAGAAAAGCATTTTCGTAAACCGTCCTTGTAGTACATACTGTATGAAGTGTTGTCAGCCGAGTAGTGTCGTCGTCTCGTAGCAACGTTTCGATGGAATTTTTTTTTATTTATTGCCAAATTATAGACCTGTTACCTGATGTTTAAAACAGGTCGTACATCTTACAATTTTCGTTTTTCATCTTTTTACAGTTTTCTTTCCTTTTGTTTTATCTAGAACATTTACAAAGAATGATTCAAAATAACAATAATTTGAGGTTGAAATATAAATAAAATTTTGTTGTTAGTAAGAAGAATATAAAAAGAAGATAGGATAGATGAGAGATATGTTAGTACCATCACCGAGTGTGATTGACGGTGAATACCTCGGAATGGTTTCATCGAACCGTTGACCGCCAGTCACACACACACACACAAATGGTTGTTAGTAGAGAAATAATGTTTCTTATCCTATTTGTTACTAATCCTATGTATTAACTACATTAGGTGGGCATCCTTGTACAGCATTTGGTGTTTTCTTGGCTAGATTGCCAGCAATTTGCTTATTTACTGTCACATCTCAGCTTCCTCCTCCTGTTCTTCCTCATTGTCACTATTTTCGCTGTCACTGTGGGTATCGCTGTCCATCCTCTGGAGATTGCTGTTACGCTGCACATAGGCATGTCTGTGACGTCGTGTCCGCATATACTCTTCATGTGTTGTTTTTGAAATACTGTTTGTCAGTGCGTTTAATTGTGCCCATCGTTCTTCGTCTCTTATTGCTGTGTATATATCTATGGCTGTATCTGTGTAATCTAAGTGTAGTGTATGTCTATTGTTCGTGTACTGCCCCCAGAAAAAGACAGTGTGTTCTGGGGAACCTTCTTCCCCGCACGTGCATGTAGGTGTCTGCCTCAGACTCACGCGGTTTAAGTGCGTGCGATAAGGTCCGTGCCCGGTTAAGAAATGTACCATACCGCGGCTGGGATCGATATGTCTCATTCTCAACCGCTCCCTTATGTCAGCGGCTGGGATCGATATGTCTCATTCTCAACCGCTCCCTTATGTCAGGGAGGAAGTCGTGCAGCCTACGTCCCTTATCACTTACATCCCACTCACCTTGCCATGTATGTAAACGCCGACTTTTAAGGTGACGTATCGTCTCTATGGGCACACCGGTTATTGTGTGTACCTTATCTAGTGTCTCGATGGAATGCGTCTCCATCATCTTCAGGCGAAGTGTCGGGATATCGTCGGTCGCGGGCTGTATCTCTGCTGGGCCACTCTCCGCTTCCCGCCGCCGGCCAATCACGCTCCCGCGGAATCGCCCGATGCGCCTTGAGGGGTCGGTGGCGGTGGGGAGGGCGGGGTGGGGGTAGGGGAAACGTGTGCGGGGTTCGAGTCCCGGCGTCCGTCTCTGTCTGCTCCGTCCGTGGCCCTTGATGGACCGGAACGTTTTCTGATTTTCCTGATTGCAGGCTCCCAGGCTGTGCTGAGATGGTAGCCACTGTTGCGGTTGATTAGGTTGTCGTGTAACCGTATTTCTATGGACTCTTTGATTACTGAGTCTCAAAATCCGTTTGCACTGCACATTTTCTTTGGGTCCTCGAAACAGAAGGTGTGCGTCTCGTTAATACTATGTTCCGCCGCAGCAGATTGGTTGGTCTGACCCAAGCGTACAAGCCTAATGTGTTCACTGCGGCGCTGTGAGATCCAATGCTGCGTCTGTTCTATATATTGCATTCCACATTCGCATCCGATCTTGTACACACCCGGTGCCGTCAGACCTAGTGGATCCTTGGTTGAACCGAGAAGGTCTTTGATTTTTCCCGCTGCGTCGAAAACGGTCTTCAACTTACGTTTCTTGAGAATTCTCGCGATCTTGGCCGTTGGAGGACCCGCCTAAGGCAAGAACGCACAGCCCATTGCTTCGTCTTCATCCGCTCTCTCTTCTCTCTTCTTGTAGTCGGTCTTCAGAGCTCTCCATATTTGTGTCTCACTGTACCCATTTTTCTTGAAGGTGTCCTTGAGGTGTTGCAGTTCTCCAGACAAACTTGCCTTATCGCAGATGGAGCTGGCCCTGTGCACTAAGGTGTTGAGTACAGAATTGCGTTGCGGAGGGTGGTGGCAGCTGTTGGCATTAAGATAGAGGTCCGTATGTGTTTTCTTTCCGTACACTGCGTGTTCCAACGTGCCGTCCATGTTTCTTGTGATCACGATATCCAGAAGGGGTAAGCTTCTATTCTCTTCTACCTCCACGGTAAATTTGGTATTTCCATGTATACCATTGAGTTGCTGATGAAACTCTAGCAGTTTGTCCCTGCCATGTGGCCAAACTACAAAAGTACCGTCAACGTACCTGTAGAAGGCTTTTGGCTTGTGTTTAGCAGTGTCCAGTGCTACCTTTTCGTAGTGCTCCATGTATAGGTCGGCTATGCCTGGTGCTAGGGGGGAGCCCATGGCTACACCATCTATCTGTTCGTAGAACTTCCCACCACATTTGAAATAGGTGGCGGTTAGCACATGGCGAAAGAGCTTGATGATATCCTCCTCCAAGTGTTCTTCGAGTAAAGCCAGGGAGTCTTCTATTGGTTGGTTGGTTGGTTGGTTGGTTGGTTGGTTTGGGGAAGGAGACCAGACAGCGTGGTCATCGGTCTCATCGGAATAGGGAAGGATGGGGAAGGAAGTCGGCCGTGCCCTTTCAGAGGAACCATCCCGGCATTTGCCTGGAGTGATTTAGGGAAATCACGGAAAACCTAAATCAGGATGGCCGGACGCGGGATTGAACCGTCGTCCTTCCGAATGCGAGTCCAGTGTCTTCTATTGGTACTCGTGTGAATAAGGATGTCACATCGAAGCTGAGTAGTAGGACTTCATTTTCCAGCCGCATGCCCTGTAGTACCTTCACAAAGTCAGCCGAATCTTTCACATGGTGTGGACCGTAACCCACCAAGGGTTTAAGCATCTGTGATAAATTGTTAGCAATACCATATGTAGCGAGTTAATAGTGTTCAGAATAGGTCGTAATGGGACGCCTTCTTTGTGGACCTTTGGGAAGCCATGGAGATGCGGTGGTTCCAGTGCCCTCAGGTACAGCTTCCTGATGATATCCTTCTCTAGTCCCGAGGCGTTGAGCATCTCAACGGTCTTGCGAGTCACTGTTGTGGTGGAGTCCTGCCCTAGTCGTTTGTAGGCAGGATCCTGCAGCGGGGCGTCGATTTTTTTGCCAATAGTCTTCTGATTTAAGCAGCACCGTCGCGTTCCCTTTGTCCGCTGCCAAGACAACTGTGGCCTGGTCCTCCCTGAGTGCCTGCAGCGCCTTGTGTTCTGCCGCCGAAATGCTATTCTTCGGCAGGTTTGCTTCGTCTAGTACTTTGCAGACGTCTCTACTTCTTCTGCAGCTTCTTCAGGTAGTTTCCTTATGGCTTGCTCTACCCCGTTTCGGCAGGGTCCTCGGAACCGGGGCGAAGTTTAGGCCCTTGGACAGCACCTCTTGTGTTGGCCCATCCAGGTCCTCGTTTGTTAGTTAATGACCACCTTGTTGGGAGATGGTTTTTCTTTCCGTTGTCGCACTTCTGGAAGTCGAAGGAATTTCTTGCACTGCCTTTCGGTGGCTTTCTTCTTGGACCATTCGCCATTGGCAAAGGTATTGCCTTCTATACAGTCCCAGGTCTGTTCCGGGAGACAGGAAACCAATCGGAGGTGTAGAGAAAGCAGGCTTCTAGCGTTCTTGTCGAGCTCCAGTCTTGTGAGCCTGATGTGTTCTCGTACTAGGGCCGCGCTCGCCCGTCGTAAGATGTGTCTCGTCCTGTTGGTATTGACAGGATGCCGCAAGTTGGCGAACTTACGGATCACTTCTTTATCCCGACATTGGAGTAAGAAGGCCAACCTGCTGAGCAGCTTCCCCTTCTTGCTACGTAACCTCTGCAGCGTCTTGTACCTGCGATGTTTATCATCCCCGTAGAGGTATGTTATATGTGAGTGCAGGCTTTCTCGGCGAATTTCATATATGAAGTCTTGACGGGTTGTCAGCCGAGTAGCATCGTCTTCTCGTAGCAACGTTTCGATGGAATATGTCTCCATCTTCGGGCGAAGATTTTGGGACTCAGTAATCAAAGAGTCCACAGAAATACGGTTACACGACAACGTAATAAACCGCGACAGTGGCTACCATCTCAGCACAGCCTGGGAGCCTGCAATCAGGAAAGTCAGAGAAGAACGTTCCGTTGCACCGAGGGCCGCGGACGGAGCACACAGAGGCGGACGCCGGGACTCGAAACCCCGCACACCCCGCCGATCCCCCTGACAGAGGAGGAATCTGCTGCCGCCATCGCCATGCTGACTCCCGAGGAGAGTTGCATCTGCATTCAATGCTTGGCGACGGGCACCGATGCGGACAGGGTTTAGGTACTGACGAGACTCCGGTCCCTGGTACCTGTGGGTCGCGACAGGCAATTACCTGTCGCAGTCGCCACGACAGCTGCCGCGCCGGCAGTCGCACCAGCCGTGCCGGTCACAGAAGCCGCCGCGCCCTCGCCGACGTCCAGGCTGGCCACACCCGACGAGCCTGCAGAGGTCGAGAAAACCTCACGGAAGCGCCAAGCCGCGGCCGTAGAGGACACTCACTCCCCCCAGGCAAGTTCCAGTCGCGCCAGGCGGAAGAAGAGGGGGATACGTTGCAGGACGACTACCGCATCGCCGAGGAAGCCCGACGAAGAAGGCTTCGTCGCGCCCTCCCGGCGCCACACAGCGACAGCCAGGTCGTTCGGACCGGTGACGCCGGAACAGGTCGAGGCTGCAAACTGGTTTGCAGATGTGCCGGAAGTAGCCGAGACCGACGGAGACGGGACAACACCGACTACGGCGACGAAACCGCCCCGCCGCTGATTACCGTCCAGTGGAGCTCAGAGAGAAGCTCTACTGCGTCGCAAAACCGCGGAAGATGATCGCGGGGACCGACACTTACAAGGCCAGAGCAGAGTGCATAGAGGACCACGCGAAACTCATGCAGCTCTGTGAGACCGAGATGTGGAACTGCTTCACGCAGAGCACGGAGCAGCTGAAGGTCGTTTTTCGTCACCTGCCGCTGAAGATGGAGCCGGCGTTCCTACAGCGGCAGCTGGGGGAACTCGGCTTCCAGACCCGCCACGTCGGCCTGATGAGGTCGCCCAGGACCCACGGGGACATGCCCTTGTTCCTTCTTGTTTAAGTCGACAACCGGAAAATTTTTCGGGTTGAAAACATTGCCGACTTCGACGTAAAAGTCGAGCCACTCCGCGCAAAAGGCAGACGAGCCCAGTGCTTCAACTGCCAGCGCACGGACCACGTGGCAAAGTTTCGCAGGATTCCTGTGCGCTGCTGCAAGTGCGCCGAGGAGCAGCCGTCGCGGGACTGCCCCGAGAAGAAGGAAGACCGACGTGCTGCAACTGTAACGGGGACCACGTCGCCTGTAACCGGGGATGCGCCGCATTCGAGAGCGGGAAGCGCGCCAGCCGCGTAAACCCGAGCCGCAGCTTCGCGGACGTCGCTAATGGAAAGCCGACCGCCCCCTCCGAGATGCCACGGCCGCTCGCAGGGGATGCCGCACCGGCACCGCAGCCGTCGCAGCTGCCCTTGCCTCGCCCGCGGCGCCGCCTGCAGCCGGGAGAGCCGGCTTGCCGGCGCCCGCGGCTGTAAGGAGGGTTGCCGCCCACGCACGGCGTTCCCAGCACGCCGCTCTGCTGCCGACTACGGGAAACTTCGCGAAGGAGTCAACCTTCCCGAAACGGCGAAGGAAGACACCACCGAGCTGGCCGCGCTTCTGCGGTCGCTCGACCAGCTGATGACTCAGCTACCGGTGGTCGTGGGAGCAGTGACGGTGGGCGTCCAGGCCACCGCCGGGAGTAGGCAGCCTTAAAATGGGTAACGACCATATTTACGGGTTAACCATTTGCACGTTCAACGTTTGGGGTCTCCACTCCCAGCAGGGCGAGTTTCGCCAATTGCTACGGGACGAGGCGGTCGACATCTGCCTTGTACAGAGACCTCCTCAAACAGGGGGTCGACGTGCGAGCAGCAAATTTTTGCTGCTACCGAGATGACAGAGCCACCCATGGGGGCGGCACTGACAGCTACGTAAAGTAGTCACTGCGCCACCACCGGGTTCAACTGCCGGCGCTCCACGCGCTGGAGACCACAGGAGTGGCCGTCAAGCCGGAAAGATTCTTTTCGTGTTGGTGTACCGGCAGCCTGGCAGACCGCTAGACGAAGCCGACTTCAACGTCCTGCTGTCGCTGGACGGGCGAGCTTTCATTGCCGGGGACTTCGATGCGAAACACACCGAATGGAACTCGCGAACTGTCAGCCGCAGCGGGCGCCGCCTCTCCCGCGTTGTTCACCGCAACGACGCGATCGCCATGGGGCCGTCTGACCCCACCATCTTCCCTGCACGGGGACAGCCGGACGTGCTCGATGTTGCTCTTCTGAAGGGCATCGGGCACTTCGCGACCGCCGAGACGCGTGACGTCCTCTCCTCCGTTCACGTACCGGTCATTTTTGGCCTCGACGTGGCCGGAGCTTCTCTTCCAGACAGCCGTCCGAGCTATCGCAGGCTCGACGCCGAGCGCTTTCAGACGAAAGCCCTCGAACTGCTCGAGGATGCGCCAAACCCTGCTCAGGTAGGGGTAGACGCCGCCCTAGCATTCTTCACCCGAAGAATACTCCGAGCAGCGGAGGAAGCCACGGCGAGACGTCGCTAAGGGCCACGAGGCTTCTCGTGACAGCTACCGTGCCCTATCCTGGACACCATCACCGGTAAGAACCGACTGTTTCGTGAATGGCAGCTCACTCGCCAACCAGACACGAAGCGCCACTTAAGCCGCATGAGACGGGAAATTAAGGCAGCAGTCGAGCAACATAGGAACCAGGAATGGGAAGACCTGGTGACTACCCTCAATCCTGAGGATGGTAGTGCAAGGAGGGTGGTAAAATCCTTCCCATGGCGGCGACAGCGAATACCGCGTTTACAGGTCGGGAACGACTTCGCCAGCGACCAGGACGCGAAAGCCAGCGTCCTGGCTTCACACCGGTAGCCGAAGTCATCGACGACGACCACGTACGGTGGGTCCAAGAGCAACTACCAACCTTCCGCGCCACAAGGGAGGAAGGCGACGTTATCGAACCGATAACGGAGGAGGAAGTTGCTGTGTAGCTTCGCTCGCTGAACCCCAAGAAGGCTGGAGGCAGCGATGGTGTCACAAACCTCCTGCTGAAGAATCTTCCGCCGGGCTTACACCGGCAACTTGCTGATGTTTTCAACGAGATCCTCCGATCAGGTGTCTACCCCTCTGCGTGGAAACACGCGGAGGTCGTGGCCATTCTGAAATCCGACAAGGACCCACGTCTGGCATCCAGCTACCGACCCATCAGCCTGCTCCCGCCCCTCTTGAAAGTTTTCGAGAGGCTGCACGCGAGAAGACTGATGCGGCAGGCCACCCAGGCGGGCATCATCCAGGACGAGCAGTTCGGGTTCCGAGAAGAACATGCCACTTCCCACCAGCTCTTGCGGGTGGTAGAACCGGCGATGAGGGCACTGGAAACAAGAGAATACTTTGGGGCAGTGTTCCTCGACGTCTGCCGAGCGTTTGACTCGATGTGGCACGACGGTCTCGAGTTCAAACTTTTTGAACAAGGGATACCGACGTCCCACACGACGCTACTGCGGTCGTACCTGTCTGAACGAACCTTCCACGTGAGGGCTGACGACGGTAGGTCCACAGACCGGCAGATTCGTGCAGGGGTGCCGCAGGGGTCGGTTCTCGGCCCCTCGCTGTACTCCCTGTACACTGCCCATAGGTATGGGTCGGAACGACCCATCGCCTATGCTTCCAAGACCCTCAACGATGCGCAACGGCGTTACTCTCAGATCGAAAGGGTGGCGCTCGCTATCATTTGTGCTCTAAAAAAGTTCAGCGTTATTTTGTATGGTTCTAAGTTTCACCTCATGACCGACCATAAGCCGCTGGCCTCTCTGTTTAGCCCATCGGCGTCGCTTCCGGATAAGGCAGCTCACCACCTGCAACGTTGGGCCTTATTCTTGTCTTGTTGTCACTATGAGATTCACTATCACCCCACGGCCCAGCACGCCAACGCTGACGCACTGTTGCGATTGCCGATGGGCCCCGACCCGGTTTTCGATCGTGATGAACTACTCTGTTTCCACATTGATGAGGAAGAACGTCGTGCGGTCGAGGGTTTTCCACTTACAGGTTCGAGGGTCGCGTCGGCTACTGCGCGGGACCCGGTCCTGCGTCAGGTGGTCGGTTTTGTCCAACGGTGTTGGCCGGACAGGACCAAGGGCCGGGCATCGGATCCCCTTCGCAACTACCGTGCCTTGCGCCTTCGTCTGTCTGTTCGTGATGGTGTTGCTCTTCTGGCCACGGATGGCGCATCTCCACGGGTCGTGGTGCCAGCCTCTCTTCGCAAAGATGTTCTCAAACTGTTGCATGAAGGCCATTGAGGTACTTCTCGGACTAAGTCCCTGGCCCGGTATTGATTCGGACATCGCACACATGGTTGCTGCGTGTGGTCCGTGTGCTCAACAACTGGCTGCACCCCGTACAATGCCCTCTCCGTGGCCTGATCCGGCGCAGCCAAGGGGACGGGTGCACGCTGACTTTGCCGGCCCCTTCCTCGGTACTTGTTGGCTACTGTTGATTGACGCCTTCCCGAAGTTTCCGTTTGTTGTTCGATGTCTGTCGCCCACCACTTTGGCGAAGACGCTGGCTTTTTCCAAAATTTTTGCGCTAGAAGGTCTTCCGTCCACGATCGTCACGGACAATGGCTCTCAGTTCTCTTCGCAGGCCTTCCGTGATTTTTGTGCTGGACAAGGGATTCATCATGTTACAGCACCGCCCTTCCATCCGCAATCGAATGGGGAGGTCGAGCGCCTTGTCCGCACTTTCAAAAGCCAGATGAAAAAATTACTTAGTGATTTTTCCACAGATGAGGCTCTGCTGCAATTTCTGAGTTCTTATCGCTTCACGCCTCTGGGTGATCGCAGCCCTGCTGAACTCTTGCATGGCCGCCAACCGCGCACTCTACTGCACCTGCTTCGCCCTGTCAGGCCTAGTACTGTGTCCCCTAGTGCGGGAAAATACTCGGTGGGCGCCGACGTGTGGGCATGAGGGTATGGATCTCGCCCTAAATGGATTCCAAGGGTGGTCAAGGCTCTTCGCGGCCGCCGGCTTTGTGAAATACGTACGGACGATGGCACGGTTGTTCGCCATTACGACCAGATGCGTCCACGAGTGGTGGCCACGCCGGTGCCACCGCCCCTTCCTTCGCCTCCACCAGCCCGAGAAGCCAGTCCTGTCGCTGCTGCCGATCTACCGTCCGTGTTGATGAAGCCGACGTCACTACCGCTTCCGAGTACGCCAGAACCGGCCCCAGTCGCGACGCCGCCTTCTCCGGGACCCATCTCGCTGGAGCACACCCCCAGGTCCACGACAGCTATGGATGCTGCTCCGGAGTTTTCACCCATCATCTCGTCCAGGATGCACGTTCCACGCACGAGCTTCCGTCCTGGACATTTTCGACCATACTCTCGTGTCTCTCCGCGGGATCTTCTCGGGGCCTCACAAGAGGCCATGGATGTCCGTGTCTCCAAGGAAGTGAGTGTTTTTTTCTTCTTCAAGGGGGGAAAAGTGTTGTGACAGTGCCACAACATTTAACAGTGCCGCCACGACAGTACGCGCAAACGGCGATAGAGGCGCTCCGCAACTCGGCTGAGCGCGGGAGCGCCACCTAGCTACGAACGGTGCCGGCCGCATGTCATGGCACGGCAGTCGAATGAGAGATACCGAGTTGTTATCATGTAATGAGCTACTGTTTCTAAGTGAATGTGTTTGAATATCCACACAATTATTGGTGATTAAAGGTTATAACACTGAACATCATTTTAAATTAACTTTATTGATGTAATATATTCAGTGTTATGGTTCATGTAACCTGGTCTGAAAGATTTTGTTGATCAGCTGCAAAACTGTTAATTATTGTTTGGTTGCCTGAAAAAACTAAAATGATTCTTTACTGTCACTTTAGAACTCTGAGAGTCTGTCAGAGTGCAATTCAGTTCACAAAGGAAATGTTGCTGTCCATCTGGTGGTGTAGGAAATTCACAGAAAATTATTAAAGAGTTAATGAACTTCTCAATATTTTGACTCTATATGCAGATTTGCCAGGGATTATCCAAAAATCATTGTTCAAGAGCTCTGTAGCAGTCATCATTGTCCACAATTTCATATAAGTCACTTTAAAACTAATGAAAGTGCTATTTATCTCTTGACGTAAAATTGTTACACTCAATTGCAAAGAGAATACTATGAATCAGACATAACTAGTGTCATAAACAGCAAATTAAATTTGATAGAGTCTAAAAGCTGTCACAATAATAAGCTTAATTCTTCCATAAGGCAAACTCTTTGAGCATCTCTTATCCTTCACATTCGACTAGAGAAAATTATATGTAATAGGATTGTTGTACTTCTTCAATATAAAATGGTGCTCTCCACAGAAAAGCACAATAGTCAAGGAATGTCTGCTGTGCACTCACATCCAATTGACAGACAATATTACATCAGTCAATTAATCCACTGAGTAATGTAAATTGCCAGTGTGTCATGGCTCCCGACGTGTAAAATTATGTGTTTGTTTCTCAATATCGAATACACACAGATATATGCGGATATATATTACAGCATGTATTCAGTTTCCCAAAACCTTGTGTATTATTCAGTACAGCAGGAAAACTTCAAGAAGCACAAATTGGGTGTAATTTGTGCAACTGCAGCGGAGATTCGATTTTTCAGGTCAGCTAAATTGTTTGGAAGGGCAGAAACACACACACCGTCTTTAATGGAATCCCAGAGAAAAAAATCCTGTGGTGTCAATTCTCAGGAGTGAGATGGTATGCTCCGTACCAGTGAAAGCAGCCATTTTAACTGTGCAGTATGCTGGCACTCCATGTGGTGGAATCGGGTACTGATGCACTATGTGAATCAGACTTGAGGTTGTTCAACACATCTTTTGATTCTATAAGTTATCTCAATAAATTCCTATATCATTCCAAAGTTGTAAAATCCTTTTTGATTCACTCTGTAGTTTGAGTTCATCTTACTAGGGAAGTACTTTTGATGGCAGTTCATTTATGAACGATGGCAGGTGTATGAGTATGAGATTTTCCATGATTTTATAAGTAATAATTCTGATGGATGTATTGGACTGAGGCAAATAATGGATTGTAGTAGCATATGAATGAACAAACGTGACAAATTAAGCATTCTTGAGAAGAGAGATAACATCATCTTCTCAACAATTAAAGATATCCTTACTTGGGATAATATTTTCTTTAGATTATGTTTTATTTGGTTTGTTTGTCTGAGGTATTCCTTTTGGGCTTCATGTGGCACTGAATTTGGTGACATTGCACCTGATGTCACTCGCAACTGGAGCAAAGAGACTTCTGTGCCATACACTGCTCCAAAGAATACCGATGACCCAACTACTTGTCAAACAAGAAAGTCAGTTGCATTGAGTTCCTCCTTCATTAGAGTTACTGTAGCGTTTAATTAAGGAGATTCTGTTTGGAATTGGTCAACTTTTACTGCATCAGGAGAGATTGACAGACAAGGACTTCAGATGCTTGTATTTATCATGAAAGTGTCACCCAACAGAAAGTCCGGAGTATATGAAACAATGTACAGATTTATTTCTCGTTCAGCTACAGGCAAAGCGTGATACACTTACAAACATCAACATAAAAATTTAAATTAACATTAACAATGATTTACAATAAAATTTTCAGGGTTTCCAGCCACAAAAGTGCTTGGTCACTTATCAAATGTATGTCCATCAGATTTCCTCCCTTAAGTCCGTGTACGTCGCACTCAACTATATGCTGCATGGTTTGACTCTCTCCGCACTCACAGTTGGGGTCCTGGGAGAAACCCCACTTTTTCAACAAATATCCGCACCGACCAACACCTGTCCGCAGACGATTTAGAGTTACCCACACTCTACGTTGGAGTTGGAAGCCTGGAACTCGTTGAGATGGGTCCTCAATAAGGAAACTGTTATTCACTTTGCTTTCCTGCCATTGCTGTTTCCACAGGTTATCGATATCAATCTGTTGTTTGAGTTCTTTCCAGAAGGGATTTCTTGACATCAATCTGTCAGGGGGAGGAGGTAGGTCCCTGAACTTTTCTTTGTACCTCTGGATTGCTCTTTCACGTCTAATCGAGGGTGGTTCGATATTGGCAAGGACGGGCAGCCAAGGTTTCGGGGTGGGTCTTACTGTTCCTGTTATGAGCCTCATTGTCTCGTTAAGTTGCACATCAATATATCTGACATGCCTACTGCGGGCCCAGACGGGTGCGCGATATTCCGCTACACTATACAGAAGTGCCAGTGCTGATGTGCGTAGAGTTTCAGTGGAACATCCCCAGGTTGTTCCTGCCAGTTTCATTATGATGTTATTTCTTGTTTTCATTTTTTGGGCGACTTCGTACAGGTGGCTCTTATATGTGAGAGTGCGATCTAGCTTAACACCCAGATATTTTGGCGTTCTATCGTTTTTCAACAATTTACCTTTTATTTGCACTTTTAGCTCACGATTTGCATCTTTGTTACACAAGTGCATTATTGATGCCACGGATTTAGTCGGATTTACTTTGAGATGCCAGTTGTCATAATATTGTTGTAGTCGTTCCAGATCCCTGTTTAAAATTTCTTCCAGTTCTTCGAAAGTGTTGGCGTGAGCCGCGATAGCGATGTCATCTGCATACATAAAAGAACGAGATTCCAGGTTTGCGATGTCCGCTATGTATAAATTGAAAAGGCATGGGGCCAGCACAGACCCTTGGGGGAGACCATTTTGTAGTGTCCTGTAGCTGCTTGTTTTCCCATTCAGAGATACCTTGAATCTCCTGTTTATCAACATATTTCTGACTAGATCTATGATCTTCTTGCATTTCACGACTTTTGACAGTTTATACAGTATCCCTTTTGTCCATACGGTGTAGTATGCTGAGGTGAGATCTAATAATACCATGCCCGTTTTCTTTTTGTTTTGGTAACCTCTTTCAATGAAAGTGGTTAGGGCGAGAACTTGGTCGCAACAGTCTCTTCCTTTTCGAAAACCGCCTTGCTCTGGGGGAAGAGCAGCTTCTATTTTACTTTCTATTCTGCCTAGGATGACTCGTTCAAACAGCTTGTAAGTGGTGCACAATAAAGATATCGGTCTATAATCTTTAGCATTCTCTCCTGTTTTCCCTGGTTTCTGGATGGCTATGACTTGTGCGTTTTTCCATTGCTTTGGTAACCGGCTGGTATCTATGATATTAGAGAAAAGAGAAGACAGCCATACTCTTCCCTTTGGCCCGAGGTTCTTCAAGAATTCTGGAAGAAGGCCGTCACAGCCAGCTGCTTTACCAGGTGACATTTTCTTTAGTGCTATATTTATCTCTTCTTGTGTTACCCAGTTCGCTAAACCTGCTTCCTCCTCACTTGCATCTAGCTCTTCGTTCATCAGTTGGTGCAGTTCTTTTTTCTTCAAGGCGGAGGCTTGGATTCTGGATGTTTGTAGTATAGAAGAGCATATCTTGTTAGGGGCCATTTTATTATTGATGTTCCGTCCCTTGAATTGTGCTCCGCCAAGTTTCCTCAGTAGACTCCAGCTCTTCTGTGAGGAGTGCGTAAAGTCCATTTGTTCCATCCGCTTTTGCCATCTCTGTTTGCGTTCCTCGTCCATAGCTCTTATGAGCTGTTCTCCTAGTTCTGGATTCTCTGTTTTGTTATATTCATCGAGTAGTTGTTCGCACTCCTTTGTCCAGCATGGGATGTATTCTTTCCGCGCTCCTCTTGGTATTGAGTTATGTGCCGCTTTAATAATTAACTTCGTAAATCTGTTGTAATTTTCTGGAATTGGGGGAATTCTGTTTACATTATTTTCAATGGTATCTTTAAACTTAACCCAGTTAGCCTTCCTGAGGTTCCAGCGGGCTATAGGGGGGCTCTTTATTACTGGTATTTGGATCCCAAGGTCTATAATAACTGGTCTGTGTTGGCTCCGAGGAATACGGCTCAGTACAGTTCTCTTGGACGGAAGTGCTATTCCAGTTTCTCCAGATGAGACAAAACAAAGATCGGGCGTTGATGTTGTGCCCCACGTTCCTGAACAGAAGGTGGGGGTATCTTTTGCGTCGTATATTAATGTATAATTATTTATATCTGCCCAGTCTGCCAGCATGAGTCCTTCTTTGTCGCAAGACTGATAGCCCCATCTGGGGTGGTGGGAGTTAAAATCGCCAATTATGACTGCAGGGTGTTGTGGGTTAGGTAAAACAGGTTGTTCCCATTTTTCTGAAGGTGGCTTGTACACGTTATACACAGTCATATCGTTTAGTTTGATTCCCACGGCAAATTCGTGGTGCATAGTTTCCTCAATATTATCAACCAGTTCTTTCTTGATCAGTGTTGCAATACCGTGTTTATTATGGGCTTTATAGCCCACAATTTCATAGCCTGGTATTAGAAGTCTCGAGATATTTTCTTCTGATAGATGTGTTTCCTGCAAGGTCAGCACATCAATTTTTTCTTCTGTTAGTAGCTTTGTGAGGATGTCTCCTTTTGTCCTCGTGTATCCTTCTATGTTAACTTGGCATATACGTATTCGTCCACGCACTTGGCTCCGGGGGGGAAACTGAGGCATTTGTCTCGCTCTCTTGCGTAACTTCGCCTGTGAGGGCCGGGAGGTATTACTACGTCCGGCCGCCGTTTGGTGGTGACATTTGCTTCTCGTGTCGCAGCTCGTTCTGAGCATTTCGATTTTCTTCTCGCAATGCGATCGTTGTGCGGCACGATACTGGGGGGGGGTAGGCCACGTCGAGGCTGTCACCATCTACCCCAAATGTACAGATGAATTCCATTTATAAGAAGGGCAAAAGAACAGCCCACAAAACTACAGACAAATATCAATTTTCTGCAGAATTCTTCAGCGTATTCTGATTCTGAATATACTAAATTTTCTTGAGAGAGAAAAGCTTGTATCTCCAAATCAACAAGGATTTAGAAAGTACAGTCAAACCTCGATATATCAAATCTCCAGGGAAGGCGAAATTAATCTGATATATCGAGGGTTTGATATAATGAGGTATAATGAGTTTACAATAAAATACTTTCATCATAAAAAATTAAATTCAATAAAAGAATACACAGCTATGTGTGTAAAAATTTCCAGAAATCGTTGGCTCTAAAAGTAATCCATAATTTTGGCTTGCTTTAAACTTTTGATCATCTGTGAGTCAGTTTTGTTGTCTATGATTACAACAGCTAAGAATACATTATCCTCTACCTATTCACACTTCTCCATGTACACCGATTCTGTCCAAAGTTGCTTTGGCCTGCCTGACAGTCACTGATATTGCTTCTTCGACCTTCCACCCCCCTCTTCCCCCTCCTATTCGTCCACAAAATCTTCAGAATGAATGTGAGTGGAGCTAAAGTAAGTAACCATTTCCATCCATTCAGATTGGAGAATACTGACAAATGTAAGTACTGTGTAAAATAAAAACGTTAATCAAAATTTCATTAAAACCATTGTCAGAGTCAGACTAAGATATTACATGCATAAGTATTATACCCACCAACTGCTCATTTTCATCTGTCATAGGAAATCCCCATGTTCAGAAACAACTGATGATCATTTTTTTGTTCCTTTGTGTTTCTCCACACTTTATCCAGCATTCTCATAGCAACTAAAATGTTGATAGTTGTAGGATTGCCAATGTCAATATTGTGAAAGATAATTTGTGCCACACCTGTAGCTTCCTTTGGCATTCCTGATTTTTCCTTGACCTGAGGCCAGCAGTTTTGATGTAGTGTTAGGTGGTAAAAGTTGTACTATCATGGATTTTAATGGAGGGGACGGCATTATGTGCACTGCAGTTGTCCACAAACAACTCAACTTTTCTGTTTTTATGAGTCATTTTCCTATCAGAATCCTTTAACTACTTGAAACACTTCTGAAGTCATCCATGCTTTCTTGTTTGCAGTGTACTCCGCAGGAAACGACTTACACACAGAAAAACATCTGAGTTTCTTAGGTTTTCCTGTCACAAGCGACTGAGATTTTCTGTGCCAGTCATGTTTGCTACTAACAGAATGGTAACACCATATTTGCTTAGCTTGCACCCCTGACATTTTTCTGCTGAGGAAGTTGAAGTTTTGTCTGTAAGACATTTTTTAAAATAAATCCAACTTCGTCTGCATTAAAAAAAAAAAAAAATCATCTGGTTTGTAATCTTGAAATCTCTGCAATTCTAACGTCCCCTCATCACAAATTTTTTTATGTACACTGACTCTTTCCCCATTTACTTCTTGGAAAACCATACTGTGTCTTTTCCCGAAATTTTCTAACATCTATTACTTGCATGAAATGTATCATATCCCAATGGTGCTGCAAAATAATCTGCCTTTTCTTTCTAAATAAATCCACTAATGTTCACATTGTTGTTCCTCCATTGTCAGAACCACTACACAAAACACTCCTACAAACCTGAAAACTTAGCCTTTCCTTGTCGTTCCTAATCTGTCTCTTCATCTGTGGTAGTCATGCAGTATTCATTCTTCATTATTATTGACAATGTGCTGGAATCCCAAATTCTGCAGCTACACTATGTTATCAAAAGTATCTGCACACCTGGCTGAAAATGACTTATGAGTTCGTGGCACCCTCCATCGGTTATGCTGAAATTCGATATGGTGTTGGCCCACCCTTAGCCTTGACCACAGCTTCCACTCTTGCAGGCATACATTCAATCAGGTGCGGGAAGGTTTCTTGGGGAATGGCAGCCCATTCTTCATGGAGTGCTGCACTGAGGAGAGGTATCGATGTCAGTCGGTGTGGCCTGGCACAAAGTCAGCGTTCAAAACCATCCCAAAGGTGTTCTATAAGATTCAGGTCAGGACTCTGTGCAGGCCAGTCCATTACAGGGATGTTATTGTTGAGTAACCCCTCCGTCACAGGCTGTGCATTATTAACAGGTGCTCAATCATGTTGAAAGATGCTCTTCAACAGAGGGAAGCAAGAAGGTGCTTAAAACATCAATGTAGGCCTATGCTGTGTTAGTGCCACACAAAACAAGGGGTGTAAGCCCCCTCCATGAAAAACACAACCACACCATAACACCACTGCCTCTGAATTTTACTGTTGGCACTACACGCACTGGCAGATGATGTTCACCAGGCATTCACCATACCCACAACCTGCTATCAGATCGCCAAATTATGTACTGTGATTTGTCACTCCACACAATGATTTTCCACTCACTGTTCAATCATCCAATGTTTACGCTCCTTACACCAAGTGTGGCATCATTTGGCATTTACCAGCATGATGTGTGGCTTATGAGCAGCTGCCTAACTGTCATAGTACTTACTGTGGATCCTGATGCAGTTTGGAATTTATGTGTGATGATCTGGATGTATTGTATATTACACATTACGACCCTCTTCAACTGTCGGTGGTCTCTGTCAGTCAACAGACGAGGCCAGCTTGTATGTTTTTGTGCTGTACATGTCCCTTCACATTTCCACTTCACTATCACATTTGAAACAGTGGACCTAGGGATGTTAAGAGAGTTGGAAATCTTGCGTATGAATGTATGACACAAATGACATCCAATCACCTGACCACATTCAAAGTCCGTGAGTTAAGTGGAACCTCCATTCTGCTCTCTCATGGTGTCTATGGCTACTGAGGTCACTGATATGGAGTACCGGGCAGTAGGTGGCAGCAAAATGCACATAATATGAAAAGTGTGGTTTTGGGGGTGTCTGGATACTTTTGATCACATAGTGTATGTCTTCCTGTTTCTTCATTCCTGCTTTTTCTTCATCATGTAACTTTAGCTTTTCAGTGACTGTCAGATATTTCTGTCTAGAGGCCATGGGTAACACTTTCAGCTCACACTCAAGCAAAATAAACACTGCATCAAATCACACCTGCACAGAGGGCATAGGAATTGCAATGTGACACCGATCTCACTGATGCATCGATGCAGGGATGGGAGGGACTGGGATTGCCCTTTTTGTGTGCTCTTCAATATATGGAGGTACTGCATGAAAGACTTCAGTATATAAAGGTGACTTTGATATGAAGAATTTTTTTCCACTGAACTTCGATATATAGAGGTAAAAATCTGCCTTTCTCAAAACTTCCAAAAACTTCAATATAATGGTGTGTTTTCTTTAAAATATCAAGGTTTTGGGCTTCTGAGGGAAGGGAATGAAGAAATAATTTGATACAGATAGGCCTTCAATATATTGAGGTTCGATATATCTAGGTATGACTGGATCACTAATGCAAAACTAAATTTCTCTTTTCTCCCATAATATTCTGCAAACCATGGGGCTGCGACTATCTGCTGATGATGCTGCAGTGTACAGGGAAGTATTGTTGTTGAGTAATTATAAGGGGATATGGGTGACTTAGACATTTGTTGTGAAGTATGGTAGGTCAGTCTAAAGTGTAAGTTAATCTACATTAGTAGGAAAAAAGAATAATGTAATGTTTGAATATAAGATTAGAGGTGTGATGCCTGTCAGAGTGTTGTGTACATAGTTCTGTGTAGTCAGCGCATACACAACTTTCCCACTACAGCGCATCCCGCTAAGCGCAACAACGCAGGCGCAGCGCTCGTCCGTCTCCGCACTACGAGATGGCGCTGCCTTAGAGATGGACCTAATTCTGCTTCCGCCAATCCGTGTATTAATATGTAACGCAGCCAATGAGATTGCTGCTAACGTAGAACCTTTTCTCCTTGCGGATCACAATCGCGCAGTGATACCTGAACACTTGAGGTATTATAACGAGTGTACAGACCTCCGATTAGTCAGTCTGCATTTGTCTGCACCAGTCTGTACCAGTCTGCGTTTGTTTGCACCAGTCTGTACCAGTCTGCATTAGTCTGTACCAGTCTATAGTCAAGTTTCAGTCTCCACCTAATAAGATTATCATATTCCTGTACTTAGCCATGAAGATAAATGTATAGACACTTTTGTCAAGTATCAGAGATATGTGAGAATAAGATTAACGTACCAATACCAAGGGAACTTCAGATTGCCAATGTTGGTCACCGTCAATCTGGTACTCTAAGCATGCAAGTGGCATTTCTATCATCTGACCTAACAGCAGAAGATAAACACGCCACGATAAGACCATGAGACATATTGCTGACACTCGCCTACTTCGTTAAAGCAACAAGTCAAATAATCTGATGGTGTGTGCACCGAAGGTCTTACAGTACGCACACCACACAGAGTAACATCAATTGAATATCTAGGTGGAACGAAAAGTGGCATGAAATGGAACAAACATGTAAGACTGGTATTAGAGGAGGAAAATGGTTGACTTTGGGTTATTGCTAGAAGTTTAGGAAAGCAAAAATTGTCCAGAACAATAGTGCAATCCACAGGGCCAGTTTAAGGCACAAGTGATACAAGCTGCTGCTTGGGATGCCAAACTAAGAGGGACTGCAGGGGCTTCACAGCTGCAAGATTCCCACACAGAACGTATTGCAGTTAGTAGCAGCCAAGCTGGAGGGGCGCCAAGTGTGTGCATATCACAACTGGTAGTGAAAAATGATGTGGAAGAAACTGTATAAGGTGGAGAGCGAGGGGGTGGGGGGTACACCAAACAACTAGTTGCCTTTGTGCAAATATGTTCTCAAACCGGCTCTGGAAGTCCATTCTCGAGTACTGCTCAAGAGTTTGAAATTCCTGCCAACACAAGACATTGAAATACTTTAGACAGGTGCTGCTAGATATTCAGTCAACATGCAGGTGTTATGGGGAAGCATGTGAGCTCCAGTTGTTTCCTACATCACTTGTCATTTCCTACATAACTTTATTTTCCTGCAACAATTAACTTCTGTGCAATCTTTTGCAGATGACCATATTGCACTAGCAGAAGATGAAGATGATCAGAAATATATGATAATATGTGATAAGAAGGTTGAAAGAGGAATAGAATAAAGCTGCCCTCAAGATGCAGGTGAGCAAGAGTGAGTACTTGGCCATTGAAAGAGGAAAACTAAAGAATTTGGAAGTAGACAGTGAAGTAAATGGAGGCCTGTAAAAGGCAAAATATCTTACGATATTAGTTAATAAACAGGAGACAAGTAATGTTGAAACAAAGGACGAGCTGTTACAAATGCAATGAACACTGTTCTTTGGAAAAAGAAGATACAAACAATAAGAAAGAATGTATAAGACTACAATTCAGAGTGTTATTTTGGATAGAGAAGAAACCAAGGATGTTAGAGGGGGAGAAAGAAAAGCCACTGAGGTGGGTCAGTTGAGACAAAGCTCAAACCATTATATTGTCAAACCATACTAGGATCATCATCATCATCATCATCATCATCATCAACCAACTCAATCATTAGATGATGTGGCCCCTTCGAGTCGTGGATTCAGGTAGGCTTTCAGAAGTTTTCTCCAAGTGGGACGGTCTCGGGCAGTTCTCTGCCAGGTGTCACCAGCGATCTCCTCGATGTCTTTGTCCCATCTGTCTGGTGGTCTTCCTCTAGGCCTCCGGTGCTCTCTCGGACTCCACTCCAGCACTAGCTTCGTCCACCTGTTGTCTTTTCTTCTTGCGGCGTGGCCAGCCCACTGCCATTTTGAGGATCTACTCTCCCTAAGATGTCATTAACCTTCGTCACAGACCGGGTGTCATCTGCCCTTTTCCTGTCCTTTCTTGTATAGCCCAGCATTGATCTCTCCATAGCTCTCTGTGCTGTCCTAAGTTTCCCTTTTCTAAATGAGTTCAGTGTCCGTGTCTCGCTGCCGTACGTCATCACAGGAAGAATGCATTGATCGAATACTGCTTTCTTCAGATTTACTGGCATTTTTTATATGAATACTTTTGAGTTCTTCCCAAATGCTTGCCAGCCAAGCTCGATGCATCGATAGATTTCTGGCCTTATGTCTCCCTTCGTATTTATAATCTGGCCAAGGTAGACATATTCAATGACCTCTTCTAGTAGACTGTCCTTGACTTTCTAGGATAGATATGATAAAAAATTATATAATCTGCAAAGGATGAATATTGATTACAACTTCCAACAAAAACAGTTGATGTGATTTGGTCATGTGAGTAGGATGAATAAAGACAGGATAACCAATAAGATACTAACCATCACAGCAGAAAAAAACGGGTTGTCCTCAGCACAGCTGGCAAGATGATGTGAAGGAAGCAATGGAAGCAAGAAATATGAACACTGAGGAAGTTAAGAAGCAGAACATGGAAACTCAGAGCAGAGAAGTGGTGCCAGCCTTAGATACCCCAGAAGAAGAAGAACAAACAACTGTGGAACAACTTTACAGAAAGGGCCACGAGGGACAAACCATTTGGTATTCAAGTAAAACAGCAGAATTTGATGGCTGTGCGTGTGTCCCACTAGGGGACCTGATGGGCTGCTCAGCAACCCCCCCCCCCCCCCCCCCCTCATCAATTCTCTCCACACTTATAAGATTTTAAGGTCAGTGCCTGAATGTCAGTTTCTTAAATCAGTATGACAGTATGACACAGTTTTCAAAAATACTTCAAAAATTTGCCTTTCAATGTTAGAAGCTTTCTAACTGCTGTTAAATACTAAACATTTGTATCTTAGTAGGCAAATTGTAATGTATAAGGCTTCTCTGCCTGAGGTTCTTGTTTCAGTTACATACAGGAGCAAGTTCTTTTACTTTTACATATATTCTGTAACTTTTATATAAGGTCTATACATGTTATAAAATAGAGATGTTAATTAACCAATAGAAAAACATGTTTTTTAATAAAGGTAGCATACTGCAATTTTTAACTGCTAACCACATGAAAATAAATTAAAATTGGATATACACATGTAAATTATTTTTACTTCAAAAATTGACATATAGCAGTAACACAGTTCAACCTTCAGAAGTAAAATGGTATTTTATTTTCTATTTAATACAGTGGTAGTCAGCCTGGCCACTACAGCCCACTACTTGGCAGTCAACTTTCAGCAACGGTAGTTGGTGGTAGAGATTTAAAAAAAAAATTATTAGGTTTCATAAAACTTTGTAATAAAGAATTTGGTGAGTAACTGTTATTTTATGTTTTAACTTGATATAACTCTGCTTTATAAATTGTATTGAGTTACTTCTCTACATTGTAAATCACTATTATTGCAGAATTGGTGGGCAGTTAGGAAATCTTACTACCAACAGAAATATGAAAGTGTGTGTTTAATATGTGAAATTTTAGTACCAAACTTTAATTTATTCTAAATAGTTGCATTTGCCTGTGATTAGTAATTAAAAATAAGATATTTTATTTTTACTTAAAAAGTTGTAATTCAATATTTATTAATTTTATATTCATTTGATAATAAATACAGAAATTATAAATAATAAATATGTTACTAGTGAGAACATGACTGAGTGACTAATCCCCGGGGAATTCTTTGCAATTTGAATGTCTGTTTTTATATTTGTGCTTTATCATTATGTAATGTGTCTGAAAATTAGAGTGTTTGTATTAATAAAACTAACAAATGAAATCACTGTATGGCATTATTGGCTGGGAGACCGCATCTGGGGTTTTTTGGCTGGCTAGTGCAAGTCTTTCTATTTGATGCCACCTTTTTTTAATGAATATAAACTTTTTATTTACAAGTTTGAAAAATTACAGAATGTTAAAATGTAGAGCATTAATGAACATGAGATGAAATGATTGGGATGACAAAAATGCGCAGCCCCCAAGTGAAGAAAATCTCCAACCCTGCCACGAATGGAATCTGTGACCCCACAATCTAGAGGCACTGACGCTAACCACTCAGTGATGAACTGTGGATGAGAATACTAGTGAAAATGACTCACCACCTCATATGACATGAGCATCATGTTCAAGAACTTTAAGCAAAGATAAAATACTTGAGAATATACTTAATCTCTTGAATATTCCACATACAAGTAAAGAAGATAGACATATCAAATAGTAGGAGGAACTGTTTCTGTGTAGAAAGTAAAACAGTTGTTCTTAATATTAGGAAAAGCAAGAAAAGTAATGCTTAATATTACACCTATGTCATGATCATTAAAGACAGAGCACAAGCCAGATTTGGGGAGGTAAAATGAAAGTGTCATTCTTAAAGGAACAGTTCTGATTCTATTGTCAGTTGAGCACATTTCTTTCTTTTTAGGACTTCTGTGTGAACTAATAATGCCTCCCACTCCCCCCCTCTGCCCCCTCTCCCTGATTCTATAAGTAACTGAATCACCCAGTTTTTCTTTTTTTTTTTTTTTTAAGCTAGTTTTTAACTCATGTCAATGTTTATGACATCATCTCTCCCAAAATATGTGTCGTACAATGATATAATTTGGCAGGTGCATTCAGTGGCACATAGAGATGCTGTCCGCAATATATGTTGCAAATATAGTTAATAGTAAAGGACTAAGAGATTAAAACATCATACCTGATGCAGCAGTTTTAGTGCATGGACAGTGAAAATGTAGTAAGTGATAATCTTTCTTTGTTTCATAATTTTGTGTGGAATGTGGGAGAAAATGTTTTCTGTAAAGGTTTGAAATTATGTGCAAAGTTTGTTGTGAGTAAGTACACTCATTCTGAAATACTGGATGAATACAGTCTGGGTAATATGCATCCTGTGAGTTACACTGTTTCTTACTTTCACGCTTGATTTATTGTGTTAAACTTTTAATGTGAGATTGTAACTCTTAATGAGTAGATTACGACAGTATTTTAAAGTTGTACATTCACTCAATAATGATACTGAATATCAACCTCTTGTTGCCCCTGACAACCTGCAACTGTGACCATTTTATCTAATTAGTAGTATAGACTATGCTCGCTAGTTTTTCACATGGGCACATCTACCACTGTTAGGTAAGAGACTATGACTGTTACTTAAGTAGCGGAGTTGTGATAAGTTATCAACCTATAGTACCATTCTGTGAAGATATGGGTGAATGGCCACTTCATTTTAATAGCAGATGCTCTCTGATAGCAGTTATCTCACTGTTTATGTAGTGTCATAAAGAACGAGCAACAGATAAGGTAATTATACAGATAACTGCTGTAAGTACTGAAGGACTGAGTCCCACAGCACAGTCTGCAGACAGTACACAAGTATTACTCACTACTTGTTAAACCTGGAACAGCAAGATGACTGGCAAGATGGAATACTTAACTTTCTTCAATGGACACAAAATGCCCATTCTAGGGCTTGGAACAGCACAGGTATGTCAGATTTTGTTACATGTCTGCAGCAGTATCCCCATATTCTCACATTCTCTTCATATCCTCTTCATTATTTACTGAAAAGTCAGAAATCTCTCAATCTGTGATTTGTGGGAATGCAGACAAGATTTGTATTCATTTATTCACCAGTCATATGGTGTATTACAATAGAGGTATATTGTATAACTGACAACTTATTGCTGATTTCATAATGCCTTGTTGTTATGATTGTACAGATCCATTTACTGTTATCTGTTTCCAGTACTGTCTGGCATAACTCTCCTTTACTTTTTTCTTTTTTTTCCTAAAACTGAATAATACTTTCCAAACAACAGAAAATTCGGCTTGGAATAACAACAATATGAAAATAATAGACTGCTACCCACCACATAAATGAGATGTTGAGTGGTGGATAGGCACATTTAAAAAGACTGGTAAATATCATTAGCCTGTCTCTGATGAAATATTTAGTCTGATAGCAGTCCAGCATTTTTTTTTTCAGTGTGTCTGTCTGCCTCTCAGCATCTCCTCTATATGGTGTGTTGCAGTCTATCCTTTTCATATTCAGAAATCCTTTTCCTAGTTTGATGATTTGAATTTTGGTCTGCAACTTGTTCAGTGTTTCTCACTAACTATTGTACAGTTACCACTTTTCTACATAATCAGTATTTTCTTCTTCATATTTACTGAACTTCCTTATAGTTCTGTTTTGAACCACATCCTGGAGAGGAAATGTGCAGGGTAAAATGTTTTGAGGTGTGCCCTCTCTGTGTTAATGTATCATCTGCATGGAGAATGGAAAATTTTATGTACCCAACTTGCTCATGTTTGTTGTTGTTGTTAACGTTTACTGTTTACTTCTGTTGTTCTTTAAGTTCATGAGTATACACTTTTTGGTTAGTATTACTATAAAAAAATATCTATATTAAGCAATATTATTTCAGATGCTAGAACAACTTCTTCCAGACTTGGGTTGGGTTGTTTTGGGGGAGGAGACCAGACAGCGAGGTCATCGGTCTCATCGGATTAGGGAAGGATGGAGAAGGAAGTCAGCCATGCCCTTTCAAAGGAACCATCACTGCATTTTCCTGGAGCCATTTAGGGAAATCACAGAAAACCTAAATCAAGATGGCCGGACGTGGGATTGAACTGTTGTCCTCCTGAATGCGAGTCCAGTGTGCTAATCACTGCGCCACCTCGCTCGGTTTCCAGACTTGTTTCTTTAATTAAAATATTGGTGCCATCAACAAATAGGATGGCTTTCTTCTGGATGTTATTAGGAAGGTAGACTGAGTAAAACAATGTTCCTAGCACACTTTCCTGTGGCATGCTATGTATGATCTTCCCCATGGACATTTGTTGCTACTCTCATCTAGCATTTCTACTTTCTGATGCCTGTCTCTTTCATCTCTTTGTAAGTTTAGTAAAAAGAAGGGGACAATGCTGCATAGTATCAGCCTTGCATATTATATGGACCATTTTATTTTTAAAATGTTACTGATATGAGAGGAATGTCCCCATCAACTACATTTCTCAATTTTCACAGAGGTTAGAGCTTTTTGCAAACTCGGGTAATATGTTCTTCCCAGCTGATCTTGGCACCAATGTATGTTCCTAAAAGTTTTACACATTTATTTATTGTATTCTATTGTGTGTGTGTGTGTGCATAACAAGTTCAGCAGATTACAGATTGTGATACACAATAGGGCAGTTCATTGATAGCCATCATAAAAAACAGGGACCAAGGACAGAGCACTTTGGAACACCAATTTTTACTAAAAAATGTTTATTTCTGAGACAGAATGTTTTCCATTGTTGAAGTAATAAGAAATTACTGCTAATGTCAATTTGTGTACACCATAATACTCCAGTTTTAGTAATACGATAAATGGAATGCAGTGAAATGGTTTTACTTAGATCACATAATGCAAGTGACATGATTATCTTATTTTTGAAAGCTGTTTATATCTGATGAAGAATTTCCAAAACAGCAGCAGTGATATGTTTACCTGGCTGAAATCCATATTGACTGTTGTGAAAGAGGTCATGCTTTTTTCAGAATAGTTAATAATGTTTTGGAGAGTATTGGCACAGCAGAGACTGTTTGGCAGCCCTGAAGGAATTATCATCCTTTTGGAATATGGGAACAAATTTTCAGAGCACAGGTAGTCCCAGTCTTTAAGAAGGGTCGTCGAGTAGATGCGCAAAACTATAGATCTATATCTCTGACGTCGATCTGTTGTAGAATTTTAGAACATGTTTTTTGCTCGAGTATCATGTCATTTTTGGAAACCCAGAATCTACTATGTAGGAATCAACATGGATTCCGGAAACAGTGATCGTGTGAGACCCAACTCGCTTTATTTGTTCATGAGACCCAGAAAATATTAGATACAGGCTCCCAGGTAGATGCTATTTTTCTTGACTTCCGGAAGGCGTTCGATACAGTTCCGCACTGTCGCCTGATAAACAAAGTAAGAGCCTATGGAATATCAGACCAGCTGTGTGGCTGGTTGAAGAGTTTTTAGCAAACAGAACACAGCATATTGTTATCAATGGAGAGACGTCTACAGACGTTAAAGTAACCTCTGGTGTGCCACAGGGGAGTGTTATGGGACCATTGCTTTTCACAATATATATAAATGACCTAGTAGATAGTGTTGGAAGTTCCATGCAGCTTTTCGCGGATGATGCTGTAGTATACAGAGAAGTTGCAGCATTAGAAAATTGTAGCGAAATTCAGGAAGATCTGCAGTGGATAGGCACTTGGTGCAGGGAGTGGCAACTGACCCTTAACATAGACAAATGTAATGTATTGCTAATACATAGAAAGAAGGATCCTTTATTGTATGATTATATGATAGCGGAACAAACACTGGTAGCAGTTACTTCTGTAAAATATCTGGGAGTATGCCTGCGGAACGATTTGAAGTGGAATTATCATATAAAATTAATTGTTGGTAAGGCGGGTACCAGGTTGAGATTCATTGGGAGAGCCCTTAGAAAATGTAGTCCATCAACAAAGGAGGTGGCTTACAAAACACTCGTTCGACCTATACTTGAGTATTGCTCATCAGTGTGGGATCCGTACCAGATCGGGTTGACGGAGGAGATGGAGAAGATCCAAAGAAGAGCGGCACGTTTCGTCACAGGGTTATTTGGTAACCGTGATAGCGTTACGGAGATGTTTTACAAACTCAAGTGGCAGACTCTGCAAGAGAGGTGCTCTGCATCGCGGTGTAGCTTGCTGTCCAGGTTTCGAGAGGGTGCGATTCTGGATGAGGTATCGAATATATTGCTTCCCCCTACTTATACCTCCCGAGAAGATCACGAATGTAAAATTAGAGAGATTAGAGCACGCACGGAGGCTTTCAGACAGTCGTTCTTCCCGCGAACCATACGCGACTGGAACAGGAAAGGGAGGTAATGACAATGGCACGTAAAGTGCCCTCCGCCACACACCGTTGGGTGGCTTGTGGAGTATAAATGTAGATGTAGATGCAGATGTAGAGATTTTCAGTGAATCTGGGTAAACTCTATACTCTCAACATTTATTAAAAATAAAACTGAGTGGCCTACTAATGAAGTGAACAATCATTTTAATAATATAATTAGACTACCAGTGGCAGTCCATAGATGTGGAAGTGGAAAATTTGGAAACTATTTTGCAATCCTCATTGGGCATGATCATCACCCAATGAAAGATAGTCCTTCAGACAGCTGGAGATTAAGCACATTCCTTGCACATGTGTCTGTAGCCTTCATTCTGTCTGCAAGTTCTCTGACTGGTGTGACAAAACAGTAGTTCAATTCTCCTGGATTAAGCAGATTTGTCCTATCTTATTGATCCTGCATAATAATATCCTGCGCTGCCAAACACTTATTTGGATCTCCTTCTATCTACCTTTTCACATAGTGCTCATAAAAGCTGTATGATCTTAGCCTCATAACAATTTTTACTTCTTATCATCACGTTTATACATTCGGTACAGTATGAGTTTATCTAATGTGTGCCACTTTTTTTCTACACCAGTTAAGTTTTTTGTGTTTACCTCAGGAGTTAACATTTATTAATGGGGAAGAACAAAGGCATAAATTTGTGTCGGAGTATTAGAATTGGGGGCTGTCCACAAGATGGTCATTTATCAGCCACAACTCGTGTTCTGTGACATACTGGACTGAGACGTAGAGACTCCGGGGTCTGATAATTCAGCAGAACAGTTGAGGGAGACGAAGAGCTTGTGTCATTTTTATTAATAACTGTAGAGTTATTGTAAATACACCTCAAATTTTATAGATGTGAAGAAAATTTGTGTCGTTTTGGATACAGAAATGAAAGAGTGGTGCTCCCTTTTGAAGGGCCCAAGGCTAGTGATATTTATTCATCTATAGAGGAAATGCTAAAGAAAGAAACGTGAGAAACAACTCTCTCCGACACTTCCCCTTCCATCTCTGTTTTTAGAGGGAAAGGTAAAGAAGGAAATGTGAGATATGGACTCTCCCTGACGCCTCCCAATCCATCTTTGACCGCCCCTGCCCTCAGTACAGGTAGCTCCTTCTCATCCTGGGGCGTGGCTGTCCTTCCTGTTTAACGTTCCCCAACCAGTCTCTCTTTCCTCCCTTCTGAAGGTATTATTAATTCTGAAAGCTGGGTAATGTCTTACTTTTAGTTTTGTGTGAGTCTATTGCAGGGTGGCCACCAAACCTTGAAAATCGGGGAAAAGCCTTGAATTTCCGCGAGGAGCCTGGATTTTGTAATAATATTCGTCACTTCATTTTTGTATACAGAAATATTTTTAAAATCAATTTATGGTCGTTTTAAGAAGCATACGTATTTCGATATCATGTGAGTAGTTCCGTGTTTACCTCAATGTCTTGCAGTGTGCTGACCACCTTCTCCTCCATACCCGCACCCACTGACGATGACACGGCGGCCGTCGCCACAGTTGGGCCTCCATGGTTTGTTCAAGGGGAATTTAGTTTAGTTTTTTCTTTATCTCAGTGTCTTCATGCATACGACTCGACGTAATTTCTTTCCCGGCGTGGACCTCTGTTCAAGAGACACGATGTTATCGGAGCGTCCGATTGTGCGAAGTCGCAACTTGAATGAAAGGCTTTATTTGTCCCTGTGGCGGGCGCGTGGCGGCATACAGTGCCGCCAATTTTGTTTTCGTTCAGTCATTATACCCACCATAACAGCTGTGACTCACCTGTGAAGTGGATGACTGCACCGAGACGGCACTGCGTACCGCACGCGCCCGGTAATGTAAGTACATGTAGCCGTACCACTGTCGAATGTTTTGATGATTAGAAGCTTTGTTTTACAACTCTGTGGATGAATCATGATTTAGTTAAAACATTGCTTTGGTATTTGAATTATTTTATTGTCTCCCGGGTCCGCACAAAGGAAAGGACTAACACCAAAAGAAATTGAGCGTCTTCTTCTGCAATCATCTGACGAAGAAGATTACGCAGATATCTCTGGCAGCGATGAGGAAGCAGAAATAATTGAAACTGCAGATCATTCCAGCGAATCTGAGCAGTCTTGATGGGAATGAAGTGAAAGGAATGCCACATGATGACTGCCATTTTTATTTTGGTAAGGACCAAGAAACTTTGTGGATAAATAATCCGTTAGCACTACCAGGGAAACCAAAACGTAAGTCCTAACTGGCCTGAAATGCAATGGTAGAGAAGCTAAAACTGAAATTGAAAGTTTTCTCAAATTGTTTTACCCTGAGACAATTGATTATGTCGTTGCAAACACAAACAACTACATAAATAACAAGAGATCATCTGTGAATTAGTCAAGGGCTAGAGATTGCAAAACTGCTTCTGATTCTGAAATAACGGCTCTTTTAGAAGCCTGTTTCTCATTGCTGTACAAAACTAAGGACGCACAAATGTATTAGAACTGTGGGCATCAAATGGAACAGGAATGATTATTCTAAGGGCAGCATTTAGCTACAAGCGCTTTCTGTTCTTGCTTTGGTCACTCAGGTTTGACGATACTTCTACAAGAAAAAAACGACTAGCAACTGATAAACTTGCTACCATCCGCAATCCCCACTCAGCATTTCTGAACAAGTGCAGAAATAACTACAGGCAGGGGAGCTTACAACCATAGACGAAATGCTTGTCCCATTACGTGGACGTTGTGGTTTTGTTCAGTACATGCCCAATAAGCCCGCTAAGTATGGATTTAAGTTGTATGCGTTGTGCGATTGCAAGATTTTTGTACTTTTAATTTTGAAGTATACTGCGGCAGACAGAATCCTGGACCATATGTTGCATCTAACCAGCCAATGGATATTGTGAAGAGATTGGTTGAGCCAATCAAGGGAACTCACAGGAATGTAACTACGAAGAACTACTACAGTGGTTACCCCGTATCCCAGCATCTTTTAGAAAATGTTCATTGGAACATTGAAAAAGAACAAGAAGGAAATTCCTCCGGAATTTTTGCCCATTAGATAGCGAGAAATTGGAAATTGTCTTTTCAGATTTCAAGATGACTTCTGTCTTGTTTTGTGCCAAACAAAAAGGAAGAAGGCTGTGCTTTCCCTGTCGTCAATGCATGAAACTGCTGAAATCGACACCACTACAGGCAAGTCTGTTGTAAATTTGGACTACAATGCAACGAAAGGTGGAGTCGATATTGTGGATGATATGTGTACATCCTACTCTACACAAAAGACCACAAGAACATGGCCCTTAGCATTGTTTTGTCGTTATCTGGATATTGCTGGGATAAATTCCCAGGTCTTGTTTTTTGCAAACAAACCAGAGAAAAGATTCAGAAGAAGAACCTACCTAACAACCCTGGCCTTGGCTCTGATGGACTGCCATTTGAAAGAAAGGCCTCAGCTCTCTACTCTACCACGAGATATTCGAGGATTTCTGTCGCCTCATCAATCAATTCCCTCCAATCACGATGAGACTGTAAGAAGGTGTGGGAGGTGCCAGATTTGTAGTGGTAAAAAAAAAAAATTACTGTCACTTGCAATAGCTGCAAAAGATTCGTTTGCAAGCACATTGCCACAATGTTGTCACATGTAATGATTGTAGAGCTTCTCTGGAGGAAGAAAGTGTGTGATTCTTGATATGTATTTACTGACTGCCTTATTCTTTATTATTACTACAAAGTTTGTATACATATTACACGTTTTTGTATAACTTGCTTTAACAATGGTAAACAATCGGATCATATCTGTGGTTATAATTTATTCAGAATTTGTTATTAAAGTAGCGCTTAGGAAAAACCCTTGAAACGTATATCAGATATTCTGCAACAATTTTAATTTTCCCATGCACCTTGGATATATGTATACAGATCATATTAAAAGTTGGTTAAGAGTGATGTTATAAACAATAAATAATTAAGTCCACCTTTGTACTGATTATTTACTGACACACTCTGTACCCTTGTCAGTTTATCACAGTTGGATCAATGGAGTAAGAAATAAATAAATTAAAACTACCCAGAAAAATTTTTCTTGCGCTACCAGATTCGCGCAGGCGCTTAGCTACGTGAGTTAGAGTGGAGTAGCACTTCACGTTACTCGTGCTTTGTTTGTGGTGCGTTTTTCAATCGTTTCGAAGCTATCACAGTTCCCACATTCGGCTATTTCATGTTTACACGTCTTTTTTAATAATAAGGTAAGCATATCAGATGTGTATCCACCACTATGTGCGGGAACCTAACCAGAAATTGGACGGGAGACGTTCAAGCAGAGCAAAGCCAAAACACGGATTTCTGCATCATCGTAGTTGCGCATGCTCTCTAACGCCGGTTTTTTTTTTTTTTTCTGCTTGAAAGTAGCTGTTTGGCAGCTACTTAAACGAACCGAATGTTACAACTCGACCGTGCCCAGTGTCATTTACATGGTTCTGACATGCAAGGACACAACGGAAACCGTCAATATCGGAGACATATTGTGTGAATCGCCCGCGCAATTGAACAAGTTTATAACATTTTCAGCGTGCAGTGTTTTTTAGTCATGCCTAAACAGAGTATAACTTGATACGAGAGTACATACCAGTCAGTTTATCCATAGGTTATGCGTGAAACCAAATTACTAACGAATACATTATGCTCTTGCTGCAACGCAACGATAAATATTTCAACAATGGGGAAAAGTGCTTTGGACATTCACGCAAATAACCAAAAACATAAACTTTCTGCAAATAAATGGGAGTATTTACCGTTGAATGTATTTATGCAACACCAAGAACCTGACGCAGTGACAGTTCAATCCCAAGTCAATGAACAAGGTCAGATTATTTTTTGTAAGACATGGACGTTGCCACGATGTCATTGTCTTAGATATACTATGGAAATGTAGGTGACTTTGTTTAACTGCTTTCCTTGAGACTCTGGGTCAATGTGGGGGAGGAAGACGTTGATTACAATTACCTTAATTATCTTTGCGTTAAAAAAGGTACACTCTGACTTTTATGCCCGAGTGCGTCAACCTCCTTAAATATCAGCCGTTACGAAACACTAAATGTTCCTTAAGAGTGCAGTGATCTATTTCGATCGTCACTTTTTGCAGCCATGCAAATTGTATCTGGAGTCCTCTTTTTTCAATTAAATGAATCCGTTCTTTGTTTTTATCTGTGAATTATTTGTGTTGATTTTGGAAATCATTGCGTTCAGTCCACCATGACAATTTATGTTGTATTTTACAGTTTTACAGAATGTAATTGGCAGGAATGTATATCAGATAGCCTCGGCATATGACATTATGATGGGCAGTTAAGATTTTTGGAATAACATATTTAATGGAAGAATTCTTAGCCGGCTGCTGTGACCGAGCGGTCCTACGCGCTTCAGTCCGGAACCGTGCGACTGCTAAGGTCACAGGTTCGAATCCTGCCTCGGGCATGGATGTGTGTGATGTCCTTACCTTAGTTGGGTTTAAGTAGTTCTAAGTTCTGGGGGACTGATGACTTCAGATGTTAAGTCCCATACTGCTCAGAGCCATTTGAACCATTTTGAAGAATTGTTTTCGAGATTTTTCCTCCCTATATCGACTCACAGCGATCCAAAGAACATAAGTTAACAAAGAATTAAGCATTAGATTATTACCAGACGAGGATGTTGTGACAACAATCCAGGAGTTTCATAATAATTGGCAAAAAATCTAATTGTAATTGTACATTCTTGCATGTATTTGGTCTTATGGAACAGTATAATTTAAACACTACATAAAGTTTATGGGAATTTCAGTGTCTAACAAGGCAACCGGTAGGTACTATAGAGGCAGATGTGACACCTTCAACTTCAAAAAAACTGTCCATCTATGGAGACTTCAGTGCAGAAAGTGGCACAAAATCTGAAAGCTTCTGGTGCTGACGCACAATTTATAATCATTTGCCAAGCTGGAATTCTACTGATCGCATATAATCATTACCGGAAATGTTACCAGATAGTCAAATTGCAGCAAAAATGCAATTGCAAAGAACAAAAATTGCATACAGTATTGGTTATGGTATTGCTATGTACGTTCATGGCAAATTTATTGGCATGTTTAAAAAATGTGACAATGTTGTTCTTGGATTTGACGATAGTTTAAACACTGTTTCTCGAAAAGCACAAAGGACATTGAAGTTATATCTGTAAAGCAGTCTCAGTCGGTTGCCATCCTACCACATTGCTGATACCTAGGTGTTTCTCCTCCATACACTACAGAGCCGCAACACGATCTTCTTGACATGTTTAAAAAATGTGACAATGCTGTTCTTGGATTTGACGATATTTTAAACACTGTTTCTCGAAAAACACAAAAAACATTGAAGTTAGATTTTGGGATGGAAATAAGTCCCAGGTTTGAACCTGATATTTACTCTGTATGCTTTGAAAGGATCTTTTGGTTTACAGGGTCTTCCAAAAATTTTGCGCTTGTCTATGGCTGGACCAAAAGTGAATTTTAAAGTTTGGAAGGCCTTGAATAATGAGGTAAAAGAATTTTCTGAAAACACGGAACTCTTACAGTTAGGTAGTTGCAGCCTGCATGTAGTTCATGGAGCTTTCAAAACTGGCATGTCGCAAACAAATTGAGAAATTGCACAATTTTAAGAGCCTTATATTATTTGTTTCATTATTCACCTGCACAAAGAAGTCAATATACAGAATATACAGCCTCCTCAGATTTTCCTTTGCATTTCTGTGGCACAAGCTGGATCGAAAACGTGAATGTGGCAGAAGGTCAAAATAAAACTCTCTCTAACTCAGCGAGTTTAAAAACCTTATCAAAAGACAAATTCTTACATCCAGAATTTGCGTTTCTTTGCTGCGACTGCACGTGCATTTGAAGGTTTTTTACATTATTTCCAAAATGATGTACCTATTGGACCTTTTTGTAGGAAGGAAATACACGGGGCTTCACAGCAGTTATATCTGTAAAGCAGTCTCAGAAGGTCGCCATCCTGCCACACTGCTGATAGGTGTTTCTCCTCCATACACTACAAAGCCACAACACGATCTTCTCACTTATGACCTAAATTCAAGTGCAGTGTTTGAATGGGAAGCATGTTGTGTGACCTCACCCTATACAGGGTGTTACAAAAAGGTACGGCCAAAGTTTCAGGAAACATTCCTCATGCACAAATAAAGAAAAGATGTTATGTGGACATGTGCCGGGAAGCGCTTAATTTTCATGTTAGAGCTCATTTTAGTTTCGTCAGTATGTACTGTACTTCCTCGATTCACCGCCAGTTGGCCCAATTGAAGGAAGGTAATGTTGACTTCGGTGCTTGTGTTGACATGCGACTCATTGCTCTACAGTACTAGCATCAAGCACATCAGTACATAGCATCAACAGGTTAGTGTTCATCACGAACGTGGTTTTGCAGTCAGTGCAATGTTTACAAATGCGGAGTTGGCAGATGCCCATTTGATGTATGGATTAGCACGGGGGAATAGCCGTGGCGGGGTACGTTTGTATCGAGACAGATTTCCAGAACGAAGGTGTCCCGACAGGAAGACGTTCGAAGCAATTGATCGGCGTCTTAGGGAGCACGGAACATTCCAGCCTATGACTCATGACTGGGGAAGACCTATAACGACGAGGACACCTGCAATGGACGAGGCAATTCTTCGTGCAGTTGACGATAACCCTAATGTCAGCATCAGAGAAGTTGCTGCTGTACAAGGTAACGTTGACCACGTCACTGTATGGAGAGTGCTACGGGAGAACCAGTTGTTTCCGTACCATGTACAGCGTGTGCAGGCACTATCAGCAGCTGATTGGCCTCCACGGGTACACTTCTGCGAATGGTTCATCCGACAATGTGTCAATCCTCATTTCAGTGCAAATGTTATCTTTACAGATGAGGCTTCATTCCAACGTGATCAAATTGTAAATTTTCACAATCAACATGTGTGGGCTGACGAGAATCCGCACGCAATTGTGCAATCACATCATCAACACAGATTTTCTGTGAACGTTTGGGCAAGCATTGTTGGTGATGTCTTGATTGGGCCCCATGTTCTTCCACCTACGCTCGATGGAGCACGTTATCATGATTTCATACGGGGTACTCTCCCTGTGCTGCTAGAACATGTGCCTTTACAAGTACAACACAACATGTGGTTCATGCACAATGGAGCTCCTGCACATTTCAGTCGAAGTGTTCGTACCCTTCTCAACAACAGATTCGGTGACCGATGGTTGGTAGAGGCGGACCAATTCCATGGTCTCCACGCCCTCCTGACCCCAACCCTCTTGACTTTCATTTATGCATAAATGAAAGTCAAGAAGGGCATTTGAAAGCTATTGTATCATGGCTGTGATACAATACGCCATTCTCCAGGGCTGCATCAGCGCATCAGGGATTCCATGTGATGGAGGGTGGATGCATGTATCCTCGCTAACGGAGGACATTTTGAACATTTCCTGTAACAAAGTGTTTGAAGTCGTGCTGGTACATTCTGTTGCTGTGTGTTTCCATTCCATGATTAATGTGATTTGAAGAGAAGTAATAAAAGGACCTCTAACATGGAAAGTAAGCGTTTCCGAAAATGTGTCCACATAACATATTTTCTTTCTTTGTGTGTGAGGAATGTTTCCTGAAAGTTTGGCCGTACCTTTTTGTAACACCCTGTATACAGAATGCAGATGATGTTGATCCTGCCTACTTCATCCAGTTGTCATTAAATGCTAAAAGTCTGCATATCCATTTGACTTGTGTGGCATGCTGTTTTGTTTGGTACTGAAATTTTAATGCCCAGAAATGTTGACAGGTCTTTACTTCTTCAGACAGTGTGTAGGCAGCTGATATTGGTATTCATCTACATATTTGTCAGTACATCTTTCCCAGTGTCTCAGTTATTAGGACTTCTTACCATTCCATCCACAAATGGAACGTGCAAAGGATCATTGCTTAGACCTCTCTGCATGCACTGTGAGTGATCTAATCTTGTCTATGCTGTTGCTATAGAGGGGTTGTAAAATAGTCCTAGATTCACCACTTAAATTTTGTTCTTAAAACTTCAGAAGAATTCCACACAATATTTTGCATCCACCTTTGGGCGCATGTCAGTTCAGTTTTTGCGGCATATGATATTATTTAACTTTTAACAATGTAGGAAAAGATAGATTGCTACATACTGTAAAGATGACACGTCGAGTTGCAGACAGGCACAATTAAAAGACACTTACACACAAGCTTTTGGCCATGGCCTTTGTCAGAGAAAGAAAGGGAAACACATAGCATTCATTCACACAAGCAAACACTCCTCACGCACACATGACTCGAGTTGGTGGTTGGGTGTGTGAGGTGTGCTTGCTTATGTGAATGAATGGTAGGCCTATGTAGATCTCTTCCTTTTTCTTATGAAGGCTGTGGCTGGAAGCTTATGTTTAAATGTATTGCAATTGTGCCTGTCTGCAAATTATGGTAAGAAGCTACCTGTCTTTTCCTACATTGTAGATGTTCCAACCTGAACTTTCAATAGTTTGATTATTTTACCTTTGTTAGACGTATTTAATTTTTTTTTATAAGAACATATACTGAGCAAGAAAAAATTTCATCCTCCCTTATTTTTTATTGTAGAGCTAGTTTCATAACTGCTTTGGCTTCCACAGCCAGAGTCAGCTGACATGAAAGTTTTCTGAGTATTGTACCATGTCATAACATTAAAAGATTTACTGGAAAAAACAATGTTTTGGTGACAGAGTGGCCTTTTTTGGGTGGACTGATGTGCTTTACCTTTGAGGAGTCACTTATATTTTGTCATTGCCACTCACTGAGCTTGACATTACATCATTATTTGGGAAGGTCCTAGTTGTGATTGGTCACTTGATGCAGAAGGAGTGGAAACTTTATTGTGATAGGTTGCTATGGTGGACAGGGTGGGGATGTGCTGTTGTCTATTGGTCAGTGACAATTTTCACATAAGGTAAGCACACTGCTGGCAGCAGTTTGTTGATTTCTTGCCTATCTCAATTCCTTTTGTTTGTTGCCGTGGCTGATTGGATTGATTTATGGCTTTAACCATTGGCCATGAATATTGTATGCAGTATTTTTGGAGCATGTGTTAGGTTTTGAGCACCACTATGTGCTGTACATAGGTGGTCAAAGAACAGACAACTGAGTTCTTCTCCACAGCAGGGGGGGGGGGGGGGGGGGGGGGGGGGGAGGTTGGTGGATTTGGCATGCAAATAGTTGTGCATATGTGTAGGCTTCTGGTATAGTCTCTGCGGTAGTGTGCCATCCATTGTCCTGCATACTTCCACACCCAGGAGTGGAAGTGCTCCACTCTTCTCTACCTCGAGCATGAACTGTATCTTCCTCTGCATTTTATTAAAAAATTCACAAAACCTGTGTAGATCCATTTCAGCAAGAGACCATGTAGTGAACTTATCATCCACATATCTTAACCAGCATTGTGGGTGTAAGGCAGCTGAGCAAAGTGATGTCACTTTGAAGGCCTCCGGGAATACATCTGCTGCTAACGGGGATCAGGAAAAACCCGTTGCTAAGCCACCTGTTTGCTTGTAGTATTTTCCTTGCCATTTTAAGTATGTTGAAGACAAATGTAGCTCATCGAGGTCACATATATATATGGTGGTACATGCTCTTGTAGGATCAGACTGTTTCATCTACTGGCAAGTTTGTGAATAATGACTTTATGTTCATGCTGACCGTGATGTCTGTAGGTAAAATTATTTATCTCTTTACACATTCTATGAAGTGCATCAGGTTCTTCACACGAGAGTCTGTTTTGCCAGCTAGAGGTCTTAGTTCACAGGCTAGACATTTTGACGAATTACATGTAGGTGAATTGATTCCATTCACTATTGGCCTTAAAGGATAATTTTCCTTTTGTATCTTTGGCTCTCAGTAGATTCTAGGAGCAACTGAGAGTCTTGGAATGCATCCCTTGGCTGTGTCAGTGTCAGCTCTGGAGTTCCTAATTATTAGTTTTCTTACATTATCTACTTTTTAATTTGAAGAAATATGATCCAATATTTCACAACCATGACAACAACCTCACTACTGTTTGCCATATTTCTTTTTGATTTAGAACAAACATGCCTGATGTTTATCACTGCAGTGCTGATTGATAGCTGTCTGATTATCCAGATTCAGTAATAAAGATATCTGTTAGCTGAATGATAAGTAGCAGTGTTAATTGTAAACAGGTCTCTTTTCTTAACTGACTTGCATAACTGCCATTATTTGACAAGTGTGAGTGTGATCTTGTACATATTAAGATAAGGATAGCAGATAAAGAGGCCAGTTGTACATAACCTGAAAATAATCATTAATATACTTCTTCAAAAGTAAATTGCTACATGCAAATTATCACACTACCGTTGATGTTACAGACACTGGGAGATGATGTAGAGAAGGTGATAGATGCAGCACTGGAGATTGGGTACAGACACATAGATACAGCCCAGAGGTATAACAATGAAGCCCAAATTGGGAGGGCATTGAAGAAATGGCTTGATTCTGGAAAAATCAAGAGAGAAGATCTTTTTATTGTCACAAAGGTAAGACGTTCTCAAATTGGTCATCTTATATTATCGGGTAACATAGTGTGAACTTCCAAAAAGGAGCATATTAAACTAGAAGTGAGTGAAGAAAATATATGCAGAGACTGTGGAAGAAATAAAAAGTCTCTTAAAGAGGCTGCAGATATATATGTGGGATGTTTTGTTCTGCCTTATTTTATAGGTTAAGAAACTGTAATGTAGCTGATATTAAGCTGTATGGTAGTAATCGGACATCAACATCAGATTACCAGAAGAAAAGAGGATTTCCACTGTGAGTTAAAGAACTTGACACTTATTCAGAAAGGGGTAAAGTACGCTGGAATGAAAATTTTCAATTCCCTACCCAACAGCATCAAAAGTATGAGGAGTAGTACATCAGTATTCAAACGTAGCTTGAAAAATTATTTACTTGAGACCTCACTTTATTCACTAGAGGAATTCTTTCAGAGAAATAAGTAAAACCCAGATTGGAAAGATGTTTTTAAATTTTTTGACACTGTTTACTGTTGAACTAATGTAATAATGCCCTAATGTAAAAATTCCTGTTTTTCTCATTTCCATTTTTGGGTCACTTTTAAACCCAAAGTGGGAAGTTTTGATTACTGTTCAAGGTTAAAATAGATGCAGTAATGCCCTAAATATGAAACTGCTATCTTCACATTTATGTTGACTAGTTTTTAAGCTAATAAGTATGACTTTTGTGCACTGTTATTAATACTATAACAATGTCTTTATTCTATGTATTTTATTATGTACATTGACACGTTCCACATCTGAGTGACTTGCTCACATGTACAGATCTATGGAACAAGTATATAAATAAATAAATAAAATATCATCACTCAAGAAGTTTTCACTGTAGATGAATAATGTAAGCCTTATGATTACAGCATTAAAAGGTTAAAATATAATGTAAGGACTGCCTGCCAATAAGATATGACAGCTAAGTTCAATCATATCAAAGAACATGACACTGCACAGAAACCTGAAAACACTAGCCTGTCAAGAGCAACAGCTTTTAGTAAAGCTAATTTCACATAATTTGTTGACTATTATGACCATGCTATATATTCAGATGATTTCACCACAGTGTGAATAAACAACATGGACATTGTAGCTGGTTGATTGTGTGCTGAAATGAACTGCTCAAATATGAACACAGCAAAAACAAACAGTTATCCAGATTTTTGAGCTGTGGTCCTAGGCTTACATCAGAAAAAGCAATGAACTGAAAACAAGCATAAGTTACGGAGACCTGAAGATGAGGACATCTGGCATTTCTGAACACAGCAGCAGAAACTGAAACTGCAAGAATTAAAAAAGTGAAACTATCAATATTAACTGAACTTAAAATAACTTTATTGAACTGGAAACTTTTATAACATTAGAAAAAACTGATAGATTGGAGGAAAGAAAATGGAATATTAGAAAAAAATTTTAAATGCAAGGCTTTATGAAAATTTATATTGGATAAATCTTCTGATAGTGAACATGGTGAAGCTCTTTTACAAGATAACTCTCATTATGAAAATGTGGACTTGAAATTATGCCAATTTAAGGATGGCAAACAAATTCTTTCTTATTTGTGGAGTTTATAGAAAAGAGCAACAAAATATGATGAGGGCCTTTTTTTTCTTTTCAACCTCCGATAGGCTATAAATAAAAGACAAGTTCATAGAAAACAATTATTTTATTACCAAAAGTTTTGTACACTTATGGTTACCTTTCAACATAGTCACTGAAAAGACTGAGACATTTATCATACCTGTGGACAAGCTTTGCAATATCCTCTTCAAAAAATGTTGCCGCCAATGATTTCAAATGAGCATTGATGTTGTTTTGAAGATCTTCGTTGGTTTGAAAGTGCTGCCCTCCTATCCACGTCTTCAGTTCAGGGAAAAGGTTAAAGTCACTGGGTGCCAGGTCAGGACTGTACGGTGTATGACTGAAAATGTCCCATTGAAATTGTTCAAGGACCCGTTGGGTTGTGCTAGCAGTGTGTGGACGAGCATTGTCATGGATCAACACAATTCCTGAAGTCAGCATTCCTCTTCGTTTGTTTTTCATGGCTCTCCACAAACATCATAAGGTTTCACAATAAGCATCTGCCTTGATAGTGGTTCCAGTCTGCATAAACTCTACAAGCAACACGCCTTTTTGGTCCCAAAATGTGGTAGCCAAATCCTTTATTTTGTTGAATGTTAGTTTGAATTTTTTTTGTTTGTTTGGTGAATTTGGGTGTGTCCATTGTTGTGATTGCCATTTTGTTTCCGGTGTGTTGTATTGGATCCAAGTTTCATCTCCAGTAACTATTGATTTCAAAAGTTCTCTCCTTCATCATGATAAAGGCCAACGAAATTTGAAGCTGACGCCATTCGGTGACTTTTGTGGGCATCCGTCATCATTTTTGGAACCCAGCGAGCACAAAGTTTTTTGTAGCCTAAATTTTCAGTAACAATAGAGTGTACGATGGATCTTGAAACTTCTGAAATTTCCATAGACAAAGCAGCTATTATGAACATACAAGTTTCTCTAACCATTCTGTCAACTTGTTCAACAAGGTCGGCTGTAATAACAGACTTGTGTCCTTGGACCTCTTCATTGTGCACGTCATTGCAGCCGTCTTAAGCTTTCAGCACCATTCACACACAACACTGTCAGTCACGAAGTTATCATCGTACACTTGGCTCTTTGTCCGATGAATTTTTGTTGCACTATTCCCTCCTGCTTGCAGAAACCAAATTACACTTTGTGATTCACACTTGGCGTGAGCAACAATGACGGCAGCCATGTTTACATGGCTGTAGTGCAATGCAGACTGATGCCTTGAGGTCAGCAATGGCAGTAGCCTACAGTGCATGTCCACTTTCTGCTGCTTGCGTAGCTTCTATACTAAGCAATCGGAGGTTGAAAAAAGAAAATGGTCCTCATATAAGCAGTGGAACTGTGTAAAGTAATTTTTCTGCTTTGTATCCATAGGATATTATAGGTCTATTACACCAATACAATGTTGTTTAGTTGGTTTAAAAATAAAAAGAGCTGTAGTTGTTTAGGTGTTGAAAGGTGACCCACTCTTCGTTGAAATGTGCGTCATCTGCACTAAACACATTGTAACTGAAATGTAAACTTTGGCCTTTTGCTTATTACTTGGAAATACAGAGGCACATTTTCAAGAAGTGTGCAGGAAAATATAAGAAATGTACACTTTGTCAGTGTTGAGACTGCGGCTGAAGAACATTTGTACAAAAGTACACTACAGAGTGTCAGAGTGCATGCTCACAATCACAAAATTCAGTTGCATCTGGAAATGCCAAATCTAAAAGCATAACTAAAACAATAATTGGTACAAGAGAAGACAAGGAATGATATGTGGTGGAAAGAAAGGCTTTGTTTTATCAGAGCAGAGTTAGAAGTGGGACAACTCCAGAAGATGTCATTAGTTTCTGGCAAAAGATCTTTCCTAAGCATAACAACTTTACTGCTGAGAAGCCTGAAACTAAGGGGCTTAATAATAGTTTCAAAGCAATGTTGACTCTTAGCTAAGAGATAAAGTAATGGATAGCATTATATGGCCCAAAAATATTATGAAAAAGCATTTTTTATTCCATAGAAGACCAACCTCCTTGTAAAATAGGCTCCCTTGTGACAGGCAGATACCAAGAGCAATTAACAGGAGAACATTCCCAAGTGTCAGTGAATGATCTTGATGAAACTTGGGTGTGTAGAGGGGGTAAAATAGTGCAGAACATATTTTTTCGTGTTTCTTTTCAGAACATGTATATCATTTGTTTATCTTGTGTAGTACCTATCAATCCCTCTCTCCTTAAAAAAGATAAAGCCACAATCACATCACACAGCTACATGTAGAGAAATTCTTCTGTAGAATAGGAGTTGCCAAGCAGGTATAATTTCAGTTTGTGTTTGAAGTTAATTTTATTACCCATTAAATTCTTTCAACACATATGTCTATGTCCGAATACACATCATTGCTTTTGGTGTCACTCTGATGATACAGTGAGGGCTAGTATACAGTAAATCATTCCACCTTCTAGTATTATGTTTGAGAATGTTACATTTCTTTTCAGACTGATTGCTTACTGACAACAGACTTCATACAGCAGTAAATGTACTGTGAAACTGTTGTCAGTGTACCAAACTATTTAAAGAGCTTCTGGAATGAACACCACACATTATCCTTATTACACATTCCTCTCTGTGTTGTACATTAAGATATTTGTGAGGGATTTGCTGTTTTCTCTTAAACAACAAATGTGTAAGACTTTTCTACCACTTTCACACTTTGTTTAACAACCTATCCTAGATGAGGGTTTTCTCACTGTGGATCTACAGAATAAAAAGTACATCTAATCTAAATGTTGCATGTTGCTCTCATAGCCACAGGAAAGGGCAGCCAGACACCTCCTTTAGTGTGGTGTCATGCAATGGACTGCTCAGTTGCTTTCATGAAGAGCAGGTTTCTTCATAAAACACATAAAAGGAAAATATGTACTAAAGAACTGGTGACAAGTATTCCCAGCTGCTTGAACAATTTGGAATGGGAAGTCCTGGGACTTACTTTTCAACTTATTCTGATCTCTCTCATCTGTGCAGTGAAGATTTTTGTGAACATCTGATTGGAAAATAATTTCAAATGGTATACATACAAGCAAAATAAGTTGTCTTCATGAGCCTGCCTACTTTGTCAACCATTGAAACTAGCTTTGTTTTCCAGTATTACTTAAAAAAGAATTTTCCTCTATTTCAGCTGCCATTGACAGGAAATCGTGCAGAATGTGTGGAGAAGCACCTCAAGCAGTCACTGCATGACCTGCAGCTAGACTATGTCGATTTGTACCTTGTACATAACCCGGTCGGTTTCTATGATGTGGATCCAAAGGATAATGGGAAAAAAATGGTGCCAGATATGAACACAGACCATGTCAGCCTGTGGAAGGTTTGTATATAAGGTGTCAAACTTTTTCGTAGATAATCTGTAGAAAGACGATTTACAGGAACATTTGATTTATTTTAATTACAATGATGTGATTTTAAAATACTCACTCATATAATTGCAAAACTATGGATGTTGAATAGTCTTATGGGTGGAAATTTAGCTCCTGAAATAGGCATCACACGTTGCTTGAGAGTTGCTTAAAATATCTGTAGGTTAAAAGAGAATCGTACTTAAATAGGCCTGTACTGTGATGTTTCATACTGCTTAGGGTTCTTAGGAATCCTAAAGAATAACAGACATGGTGTCCTGTTTTTGTGGCTACTGCAGCTGCTCATGATTTGCACGCTCCCTGTCGTATAGTAATGTAACAGCGTTAGGTTTAGTCTTGCAGAGTCTGCAATACACACTTTTAGTGCACTTCTCAATACATTATGTGGAGTATTATGTTGCCATATAACTTCCATTGTGTCACAGAGATGCTAAAAGCACTGAAGTGGCAGATAATTGAAGATAGATGCAAACTATCCTGTGAAAGCCTAGTTAGAGTGTTTCTAGAACCAATTTTAAGTGAGGAATCTAGCAGTATATTAATAACCCCTACATATCGCACCCATAGGGATAATGAAGACAACATTACACTAGTGACAGCACACACAGAGTTGTTTAAGCAGTTGTTGTTGTTGCACTCCATATGTGAATGGAAGAGATGAAACAGTGAAGGTAGCGCAGGATCAAATAGATAAAAAGATAAGGACAGGTAGGAATCCATGGACAATCCAAGAGATGTTGAATTTAACTGATGAAAGAAGAAAATTCAAAAATGCAGCAAATGGTGCAAGTGAAAGGCAATAGAAATGTCTAATAAATGAGGCTGACAGGAAGTGCAAAATGCCTAAATAGGAATGGCCAGAGGATAAATGTAAGGATTTAGAAGCAAATTTCACTAGGGGAAAAATAGAGACTGCCTACAGGAAAATTTAAGAGGCATTATGGAAAAAGAGAAGCAGTTGTATGAATATCAAGAGCTCAGATGGTAAACCAGTCTAAAGAAAGAAGGGAAAGTTGAAAGGTGGAAGGAGTGTGTGGAGGATCTATACAAAGGATATGAACTTGAAAGCAATATTATAGAAAGGGAAGTGGACGTAGATGAAGACGAGATGGACGATTTGATACTGTGAGAAGAATTTGACAGAGCACTGAAAGATGTAAGTCAAAATAAGCCCCAGGAATAGGGGATGTTCTGTCTGAATTACTAATAGCCTTGGGAGAGTAAGCTATCTGGTACACAAGATGTATGAGACTGGCAAAATATCCTCAGACTTCAAGAAGAAAGCAGTTTCTGACAGATGTGAAAATTACCAAACAATCAGTTTAATAAGTCACAGTTGCAAAATACTAGCACTAATTCTTTACAGCCGAATGGAAAAACTGGTAGAAGCAGTTCCCGGGGAAGATCAGCTTGAATTTTGGAGAAATGTAGGAACACACAAAGCAATTCTGATCCTACAACTTACCTTGTAAGATAGCTTAAGTGAAGGCAAACTTACATTTATAGCATTTGTGGACTTAGAGAGAAAGCTTTTGACAATGTTGAGTGGAATAATCTCTTAGAAATTCTGAAGGTAGCAGTGGTCAAATAGAGGGACAGAAAGGCTACTTACAATTTGTACAAAAACCAGGTGGCAATTATAGGAGTTGAGGGGCATTAAAGGGAAGCAGTGGTCATGCAGGGAATGAGACAGGGTTCTCGCCTATCTCTGATGTTATTAAATATGTTCATTGAACAAGCAGTACAGGAAACAAAAAAAAATTGGAGTAGGAAGTAAAGTCCAGGGAGAAGAAATAAAAACTTCGAGGTTTGCCAATGACATTGTAATTCTGTCTGAGATAGCAAAGGACTTGGAAGAGTAGTTGAGTGAAATGCACAGTGTCTTGAAAGGAGGATAAGATGAACATCAACAGAAGCATGAAAAGGATAATGGAATATCACTGAATTAAATGCTAAGGGAATTAGATTAGAAAATGAGACTTACAGAGGAGTAGATGAGTTTTGCTGTTTTGGCAGCAAAATAACTGATGCTTTCCAAAGTAGAGAGGATATAAAACATAAACTGGCAATGGCAAGAAAAGCATTTCTGAAGAAGAGAAATCTGTTACCATTGAAAAGAGATTTAAGTGTTATGAGGTCTTTTCTGAAGATGTTTGTCTGGAGTGTAGCCATGTATGGAAGTGAAACTTGGATGATACACACTTTAGATAATAAGAGACTAGAAGCTTTTGAAATGTGGTGCTACAGAAGGGTGCTGAAGGTTAAATGGGTCAGTCATGTAACAATTGAGAAGGTACTGAATAGAATTTCGGAGACAAGGACTTTGCAGAAAAACTTGACCAAAAGAAAGGATCAGTTGATAGGATACATTCTGAGACATCTAGGAATCACCAATTTGGTATTGGAGGAATGTGTGGGTTATAAAAATCATAGAGGGAGACCAAGAGATGACAACTGTAAGCAGATTCAGAAAGATATAGGTTGCAGTGGTTATTCAGAAATGAAGAGGCTTGCACAAGATAGAGTAGCATGGGGTGCTACATCAAACCAGTCTTTGGACTGAAGACCACAGCAGCAGGAGCAACAACAACAACAACAACAACAACAAGGGAGATGAAAATTTAATTGTAATGGGGGAATGGAAGAGTCAAGGGACATAAAAAGGAAGCAGTGACTGAGAAGGTAGTGAGACAGGACTGTTATCTACCCCAATGTTATTCTGTCTGTGCACTAAGCAAGCACCAAACGAAAGCAAAGGAAACTTTGGAGTAGGAGTTAAAGTCTAGGAAGAAGGAATAAAAACTTTTGTGGTTTACTGATGATATTGTATTTCCGTCATAGCAAAGGACTTGGAAGAGCAATTGAACAGAGTGTACATTGTCTTGAAAGAAGGATATAGGATGAACATCACAAAAGCAAAACAAGGGTAATGGAACATAGCTGAATTAAATCAGGTGATGTTGAGGCAGTTAGGTTAGGAAATGAGACAACTGAAAGTAGTAGGTGATCTTTTCTATTTGGGCAATAAAATAAGATGATGGCTGAAGCCGGGAGGATATAAAATATGGGCTGGCAACGGCAAGAAACATGTTTCAGAAGAGGAATTTGTTAACATCCAATATAGATTTAAGTATTAGGAAGTCTTTTCTGAAGGTATTTGTCTGGAGTGGTAGCCATGTTAGGAAGTGAAACATGGACTATAAGCACTTTAGACAAGAAGAGTTGAAATGTGCTGCTACAGAAGAATGCCAAAGATTGGGTGGGTAGATCATGTAACTAATGAAGAGGTACTGAACAGCATTGGGGAGAAAATAAATTTGTGTCACAACTTAACCAAAAGAAGGGATTGATTGATAAGACACATTCAGAGACATCAAGAGATCACTAATTTAGTACTGGAGGTAAGTGTGAGGGTAAAATTGTAGAGGACAGCCAAGAGATAAATACAGTAAGCAGATTCAGAAGGATTTAGGTTGCAGTTGTCACTCTTAGGTAATGAGGCTTGCACAGGACATGGAGAGCTGCCTCAAACAAGTCTTCAGGCTGAAGACCACAACAACAATAATTGTATGTTGTTTGATCTTTCTATCCCCCTCCCTCCCTTCCCTTCTCACATATTTACCACATATAATGCATCTATCTTCCCACTCTTACTAACTCTTGTTTGATGTTTTTGTCAGTAATCTTCATTTTGCATTTTACCCTATCTTCCACCTTAAGCTCTTATGTTTTCAGATTTCATCCAGTGCAATCCACAACCATCTTTCTTTCCTTCTTGTCCTGTCTGGCACATTATGGGTGACTTTTCTGTAACTTTCCCCATTTTCTAAACCTAACCAGTCTTTTCCACTGACCCCTCACCTCTCTTCCTCCCCTTCAATCCTTCTGCCAGGAGAAGGAGCCACTGACTCCAGCTGCTGCTGGCATTGGTGAGTAGATTTATCTATCCAATTATATTATGTTTCCAAAATTTGATTATTTTTGTTGGTTTAATATGATTAGCTAGATTAATTAGTTTTTCATGTTTAACATTTGAATATTTTTTCAATAGGTTCTAATCCAGTTATAATTCTCTTGAATACTAAAGGTAATGATTTTTCTCCACAAGTTATAATTCTTAATGCTTGGTTCTGGGCTATCTCTAACGTGCTGATATTTCTGGTGGTAGCCATAACAATTGCTTCACTACTGTGTGTTAGAATTGGTCTTATGGAGGTTGTGTAAGTGTTGTTGAGCAGTGTTCTTGAACATCCCCATTTACTACTGGCTAATGTCTGCAGTACACTGACTCAGCTTTTTTGCTTTCTCAGCAGTTTTACTTATGTGGGGCTGCCAGTTTAATTTTTGATCCCTACACATGGCAAGTATTTAGGGTGTTCAGTCCGGAACCGCGGGACTGCTACGGTCACAGGTTCAAATCCTGCCTCGGGCATGGATGTGTATGATGTCCTTAGTTTAGTTAGGTTTAAGTAGTTCTAAGTTCTAGGGGACTGATGACCTAAGATGTTAAGTTCCATAGTGCTCAGAGCCATTTGAACCATTTAGGTGTTCATTCTGCTGTATATACTGCCCTTCAATTTTTAGAGTTAATTTTGGGTGAGAGTGACACAAAGAAAGTATTTTCTAGGAGGTTTTCCAAGTACATATTTATTTCCATAAGGTTTTCATGTGACCAATCCTTGGTGCAATTTGTTACTTGGTTCATTTTATGATATTTCATTGCAGTTTTATCTGCTGATACCACCTGAAATAGTTAAGGTGACCAGTAGCAACAAGCAGGAAATCTATGTTTGTGTCCCAGTCTGGCACAAATTTTTTATGTCATCATTCCGTTCTACAGTTGGGTGTCACCTATATTCGCAGCTGTGAATACATTTTCAGGTCCATTTTGTTTGATAATTGTTTCCTTTTGTCATTTGGTAATGAAATACAAATAAAAAGGTCTTCTGCATAAATGTAATTTTTACTTCTTCTGTTGTAAATATGTATCAGGAGAGATCATTGATGAAAGTATTGAATAATTTTCACTGGTCACTGCACTTTGAGGAACTCCCTTCTTGGATTTGTTATACATATTTAGTTAATGCATTGTTTATCTTAGTTTGGTATAACATTCCTTGTGTGAAGTCACATATCCAGTGCAATATTTTCCCACAAATGTTTACATCTTTCAGTTTCTCTAAAAATGTTGCCCTCCATGTATTAACATTGGTTCCATTAAAATCAACAAGTAATACCAGGGAAGATTTCTTGTTAATCAAGGCATCTTTTATTTCTCATGAGAAGTTTAAAATTTGATCAGTGGTTGAATGGAATTTTCTAAATCTTTGTTAGTTCATAGAAAGAAGTTCTCCGCTTCAATCAAGAATTTACAATCTTGTCCATAGTTTCCTGCTATTTTGATTGTTAAAGATATGGGCCTGTTCAAATGGTTCAAATGGCTCTGCGCACTATGGGACTTAACATCTATGGTCATCAGTCCCCTAGAACTTAGAACTGCTTAAACCTAACTCATCTAAGGACAGCACACAACACCCAGTCATCACGAGGCAGGGAAATATGGGCCTGTAATTGTCCAAATTATCTGCTGGTTTCCCTGATTTTAATTTAGTATAATGATACTCTCTTTCAATAAGGCATGTATATGTGATTTCCATGTTTGGTTAATTAATTTCATAATGTTTCCACTGCAACTGGTCCAAGATGTTCTGAGAACTCAGGCATGATGTTGTCTGATCCACCTTTCTTCCTATCTTTTAAACTTGAAACCACTTCTGCAAGCTGTTCTCTAAAGTAAAATCATCACTTAATAATTTATTAGATATATCTCAATGTGCTTTCCTGTATAGAAGCTTCATGATTTTCTCTTTCTTTTTGAACTATTTAGGTACATCTTTAAATTGAGAATATAATTTGCTTTTGCTTTATTTTGATCTGTATATAATCTGTATGTAATACAGAACTTCTCAAGTTTTCCAATGAATTTATGAACATTGCCACTGACATTCTGTAGTTTTTCTGTTTTCAGTGAGATTGTTGAAAGTTTGTCTTTTGGATTAATTTATTGTCTTTTTAAATTTTTCTGTTATCTGTCTCCATTCTACCCCATCACTTTCTTCATAGTTAATTAGATGTATATCTGAATCCATTATCTCAGTTTATTCAGGTATAGATTTGAATGAATTGAAATAACATATTTATGCATCTGCATTTTGCTGAAACAAAATTTTCAAATTCAAAAGAATAGTAGTTCAATATTGTAATACAGTTTTTGTTTGAAATTATTGTTTAGAAATTACAGTGTAAAATATCAAGACTAACTATTGAAATGGTAAACTGACTTATAGTTAGTAATGTATAACATAATTTAAAAAGTAATAAGTTGTATCAAAACATTTAATTTTAGAGTTGAAACATGCAGAAATGTTAGTAATAAAATAATTGCATAATTTAATAGAAATTTGTCTAATTCAAAAAAATTGTTATTATTTAATTCTTTATGAAATTTTGTATAGAAGAGAAGTTGTGTTAGGAAACAAATAATGTCAACTGTTTACTTCTTTATTGTAAAACCTACTGCCCAAATAAATATTTTGTGATCATATAATTTCCCATTATATCTCTGAAGAGTATGAATTCTACTAACATTTTTAATATAATGAATTTTTTTGTTTTGATATAGTGGTGCAAGGCCAAGAAAATTAGTTACAGCAGCTGTTGTTACTTGGCCACAATTAGATAAAGTTATGAGCGTATTTCTAGTGAAGTTGTTGAGAAAATGTGCATATAGTTACTCAAGTTGAAACAAAATGTTGTATTAATTGATGTGAAAATGACCTCAAAAATTTTGGATAACATAAGTTACAGGTGCTGCACGTTTGTGTTTCATACTTTAGTTTTTAAAATATGACCTGAACATATCAAAAACCCCTAGACAATAATCATATTTCATCATATAAGTAAATTTCTGTAATCATAATTCAGTATATTCATCTTATCTTAACATTAAAACAATGAAAATAATCCATATTTGACAATATAATGTAAATGGCTAGATAAAAAAATAAAAAATCTACTCACCAAGCACCAGCAGCAGAGCACACACACACACACACACACACACACACACACACACACACACACACACACACACACACACATATGCAGGCATGCACAAAAAGGGTTGACTTTTGCACGATTTAGGAGCCAATGGCTCCTTCTTCCAGCATAAGAGTTGAAGGGGAAGGAGCAGGACTGAAGGAATAAGACTAGAGAGGTTTAGGAAAAGGAGTACAGTTTGGAAAAGCCATCCAGAACCCTGGGTCAGGGGAGACATACTGGATGGGATGAGAAGGAAAGACTGGTTGATGAGGACTGCACCAGATGATATTTGAAAACCTGAGAACTGGAAGGTCTACAAGTAGCCAAATATAATCATGTCCAGTCAATGATCAGTTTAGTTGGACCAGAGGAGCCAGTCCATTCCGTGTAAGCACAGCTACCAACATCATGGAGCCACCACCATCTTGCACAATGCCTTGTTGGCAAGCTGGGTCCCCGGTTTCATTGGGTCTGCACCACACTTAAACCCTGTCATCAGCTGGTACCAACTGAAACTGGGATTCATCTGACCAGGCCACAATTTTCCAGTCGTCTAGGGCCCAATCAATATGGTCACGAGCACAGGAGAGGCACTGCAGGCGATGTTGTGCACTTGCATCATTCGTCTGCTGCCGTAGCCCATTAACGCCAAATTTTACCACACTGCCCTAACGGATATATTCATTGTACATCCCACATTTCTGTGGTTATTTCACACAGTGTTGTTTGTCTGTTAGCACTGACAGCTCCTGGTCGCTAAGTCAAGGACATCGGACACTGTGTTGCCCGTGGTGAGAGGTAATGCCTCATTGTTGGTATCCTTGGCACACTCTTGACATTGGGGATCTCAGAACATCGAATTCCCTAACAATTTCTGAAGTGGAATGTCCCATGCTTCTAGCTCCAACTACCATTCTGTGTTCAAAGTCTGTTAATTCCCATTGTGCTGCCATAGATCAACTCAGAAAGTTTTTCTCATGAACCACCCTGAGTACTAGTAACAGCTCTGCCAATGCACTGCTCTTTCATACCTCGTGTATGCAATAATACTACCATCAGTGTATGTGCGTATCACTACCCAGTGCCATTTGTCACCTCTGTGAACTTTTGTAAAGAAATTATGTAATAATGTAAAAGGCTAGTGCTGCACTATTCATTCATTTCTCTCTTCCAGTCATTGCACATGCATCACACATTGAAGACAGATTTTTTTCACAGTGTGAGACTGCATGCTCTATCATCTGACATCAGGAACATAACGGCAGTGTTCGGTTTGCATTTTATGTACTGTAAAGTCCCATTTACTGGCCTGAAAAACTGTCAGCATCCCTCTTTAATGAGTAAAATGCTGAGTTCAGAAAGAGGGTAAGGTGTTAGTATTGTACACTGCATAACTTTGGGAGAAAAGGGTTTCCAGGAGAAAAAGAGAAAAGAAGGAAGAAACATAGTGTCAAGATGTTATGAGACACGACAGACATTTTATTGTCACTATTATTACATACTTCCATTAATATTTTGCCAAACCCCTACACTGTGTTAGCCAAGTAAATGTTCACTGTATAGGATGTATTCCTTAAAAGGTACTTTTAACTGCCTGTTAATAAGTTTCACTAATCTCTTGAATCTCCTAGGGCAATTTATTGTACAGTTTCATTCCTTGGTAGAAAATGTTGTTTCAAATTTTATTTTATTCTCTCTTGGGAAATATTAGTTCATGTAGATATTTTTCCATGGTCATGGGCAGAGTTGTTTGTACACTATTTATAAGGATTTATGTAGATGTGTACAAATGATTAATAAATGTCGGCACATGGTATAGCTAAAATCATCAATGTTTTGAACAGATCTTTATGATGAGCTCAACTAATAATTTTGGTTAATATTCTTGTTGTTCTTTTATGTACCAGTAGTTTGAAAACTGTGTTCATGTTTTGTGCGTTTGTTCCTCAGTAAAGAAATCCATAGTTAAGAGCTGACTGTATGTATAATTAGTATGTAAATAAAAGAAACTGGCTTTTACACACTGATGACAGGACTCTGTGGGCATAACATGTGGCTGACATTCTGTTTGCAAATAAGTCTGTGTGTCCACACCAATTCAGCTGAGAATCAATATTCATTCCTATAAATTTGCATTTGTTACACTGTCTGCAGAAGTGCCATCTACATTTAATTTACTGGGTCATTTTCACTCTCAAAACTGAAATTCCCCATTTATTTTCTTTACATTCAGTGTCACTTTATTGTTCTCAGGCGATGGAGGCACAGGTGGACGCAGGCCGCACTCAGTCTATCGGGCTGTCCAACTTCAACTCGAGGCAGGTGAAGCGCATCTGGCAGTCGGCACGCATCAAACCCGCCAACCTGCAGGTAGAGCTTCACGTCTACTTCCAGCAGAGCCAACTGCGTGCCTTCTGCCGGGCACTTGACGTCACCATCTGTGCCTACATCCCGCTGGGGTCACCAGGCGCGCGGCCTCCTGGTCTCACGGCGAACACTGTGAATGCTAGCAAGTATGTAACACTTTGTTGTCTTACATTTTGTACAACAGTATCACACAAGCACTTCATAGTGCCGTAACAGTTTTTGACAAGCCAGTGGTCATTTGTGGGTATGTAACAAGAGCAGAAAAAGAACCATCTGGAGAACATTTTCCCATCGAAGTGACAAATTATTTTGGTGCTCTCCTGTCCTCTCTCATGTCCCTCAGGCATCAGGTTCCTGTCCTTGGGCTCTCGGTAAGATTTTAAGCTAAGTCTAGTGATTGTGTAAAAGGGTTCTTTTCTCTTTTAAAATAACTTTTACGTAGACAATCTTCTCTAACGCATATAAGTTTCTTAATCTTTTTCCAGTACTGAATATTAAAAGAAGAAACAATTTCCATTTAAGCTAATTCCTGAGATTTTTAAAAGCTTGTAGTGAAAGCAGAAAGGAATTCACCTATTGTATCTTTCTAGCATAAATACAAATGTGCTGTGTATTAAACTGAGTAGAAATAATAAAAATATAACATTTTTGTTATGTATCTGTAGTTTAATAATGTCACTTTTTAAACTCTATAATTTACAAATTATTTCACTTTCCATTGGAAGATCTGGGACACACATGCAAAAATTATCAACTTATTTTATCTTGATGTGTTAAGCATTAGACACTTTTTTACTGCAGAAGTTCTATGTTAAGTGTCAAGAAGACTCACTAGTAAATTGGTATATTTCAGGAAATTTGCCATGGAAGTGGCCAAAATTGGTAAATGTGATCAAACTTTTTATGTATCAAACTGAAAAGAAAAACACAAATTTGTGTGTGATACAGAAAAGAGAAACTCTGTGAATGAAGTAATTTGTGGACAGCACATGGAAAACCTCCTTTAGTGTGTATGGTTGTACAGTAAATTGTGCCATGTAATGTGCTGAAGTTTTTTGGTCATCAGTCTACTGACTGGTTTGATGCGGCCTGCCACGAATTCCTTTCCTGTGCTAACCTCTTCATCTCAGAGTAGCACTTGCAACCTACGTCCACAATTATTTGCTTGACGTATTCCAATCTCTGTCCTCCTCTACAGTTTTTGCCCTCTACAGCTCCATCTATTACCATGGAAGTCATTCCCTCATGTCTTAGCAGATGTCCTATCATCCTGTCCCTTCTCCTTATCAGTGTTTTCCACATATTCCTTTCCTCTCGGATTCTGTGTAGAACCTCCTCATTCCTTACCTTATCAGTCCACCTAATTTTCAACATTCGTCTATAGCACCACATCTCAAATGCTTCGATTCTCTTCTGTTCCGGTTTTCCCACAGTCCATGTTTCACTACCATACAATGCTGTACTCCAGACGTACATCCTCAGAAATTTCTTCCTCAAATTAAGGCCGGTATTTGATATTAGTAGACTTCTCTTGGCCAGAAATGCCTTTTTTGCCATAGTGAGTCTGCTTTTGATGTCCTCCTTGCTCTGTCTGTCATTGGTTATTTTACTGCCTAGGTAGCAGAATTCCTTAACTTCATTGACTTCGTGACCATCAATCCTGATGTTAAGTTTCTCGCTGTTCTCATTTCTACTACTTCTCATTACCTTCGTCTTTCTCTGGTTTACTCTCCAACCATACTGTGTACTCATTAGACTGTTCATTCCGTTCAGCAGATCATTTAATTCTTCTTCACTTTCACTCAGGATAGCAATGTCATCAGCGAATCGTATCATTGATATCCTTTCACCTTGTATTTTAATTCCACTCCTGAACCTTTCTTTTATTTCCATAATTGCTTCCTCGATGTACAGATTGAAGAGTAGGGGCAAAAGGCTACAGCCTTGTCTTACACCCTTCTTAATACGAACACTTCGTTCTCGACCGTCCACTCTTATTATTCCCTCTTTGTTGTTGTACATATGTATATGACCCGTCTCTCCCTATAGCTTACCCCTACTTTTTTCAGAATCTCGAACAGCTTGCACCATTTTATATTGTCGAACACTTTTTCCAGGTCGACAAATCCTATGAAAGTGTCTTGTTTTTCTTTAGCCTTGCTTCCATAATTAGCCGTAACGTCAGAATTGCCTCTCTCGTCCCTTTACTTCTCCTAAAGCCAAACTGATCGTCACCTAGCGCATTCTCAATTTTCTTTTCCATTCTTCTGTATATTATTCTTGTAAGCAGCTTTGACGCATGAGTTGTTAAGCTGATTGTGTGATAATTCTCGCACTTGTCAGCTCTTTCCGTCTTCGGAATTGTGTGGATGATGCTTTTCCGAAAGTCAGATGGTATGTCGCCAGACTCATATATTCTACACACCTACGTGAATAGTCGTTTTGTTGCCACTTCCCCCAATGATTTTAGAAATTCTGATGGAATGTTATCTATCCCTTCTGCCTTATTTGACCGTAAGTCCTCCAAAGCTCTTTTAAATTCCGATTCTAATACTGGATCCCCTATCTCTTCTAAATCGACTCCTGTTTCTTCTTCTGTCACATCAGACAAATCTTCACCCTCATAGAGGCTTTCAATGTATTCTTTCCACCTATCTGCTCACTCCTCTGCATTTAACATTGGAATTCCTGTTGCACTCTTAATGTTACCACCATTGCTTTTAATGTCACCAAAGGTTGTTTTGACTTTCCTGTATGCTGAGTCTGTCCTTCCGACAATGATATCTTTTTCGATGTCTTCACATTTTTCCTGCAGCCATTTCGTCTTAGCTTCCCTGCACTTCCTATTTATTTCATTCCTCAGTGACTTGTATTTCTGTATTCCTGATTTACCCGGAACATGTTTGTACTTCCTCCTTTCATCAATCAACTGAAGAATTTCTTCTGTTACCCATGGTTTCTTCGCAGCTACCTTCTTTGTACCTATGTTTTCCTTCCCAACTTGTGTGATGGCCCTTTTTAGAGATGTCCATTCCTCTTCAACTGTACTGCCTACTGCGCTATTCCTTATTGCTGTACGTATATCATTAGAGAACTTCAAACGTATCTCGTCATTCCTTAGTACTTCCGTATCCCAGTTCTTTGGGTATTGATTCTTCCTGACTAATGTCTTGAACTTCAGCCTACTCTTCATCACTACTATATTGTGATCTGAGTCTATATCTGCTCCTGGGTACACCTTACAATCCAGTATCTGATTTCGGAATCTCTGTCTGACCGTGATGTAATCTAATTGAAATCTTCCCGTATCTCCCGGCCTTTTCCAAGTATACCTCCTCCTCTTGTGATTCTTGAACAGGGTATTCGCTATTACTAGCTGAAACTTGTTACAGAACTCAATTAGTCTTTCTCCTCTTTCATTCCTAGTCCCAAGCCCATATTCTCCTGTAACCTTTTCTTCTACTCCTTCCCCTACAACTGCATTCCAGTCGCCCATGACTATTAGATTTTCGTCCCCCTTTACATACTGCATTACCCTTTCAATATCCTCATACACTTTCTCTATCTGTTCATCTTCAGTTTGCAACGTCGGCATGTATACCTGAACTATTATTATTATTATTATTATTAACTATCGTTGTCGGTGTTGGTCTGCTGTCGATTCTGATTAGAACAACCCAGTCACTGAACTGTTCACAGTAACACACCCTCTGCCCTACCTTCCTATTCATAACGAATCCTACAGCTATTATACCATTTTGTGCTGCTGTTGATATTACCCGATACTCATCTGACCAGAAGTCAGAAGTGTGTAGACCATTTTCAACCACGACATTCGTATTGTGTTTGGAGTCGGTTCTCGTGTTCAACCAGTAGTTGTGCGTACTCTGGCAGAATTGTTGGGATGCAGCTGTGAACAAGTCTGTACTAGGCTAGACATCTCTTCCTAGCCACATCTGCAACTTTTTCTTAGTATTTGTAGAGCACCTAATTAGGCAAAACATTGTAAATATGTACTGTGAGACTGAATGCTGCCTGCTGGCATTGTGGACACATGATGTGCTAAATAAAGTATACTAGTGCCCAAAATCAAGTATAATCATGAAAACATGAAAATGAAAGGAGAGAAAGTGAGCAGTCACCCAACGTCAATGTAAATACTCACCTGTGAACCCTGATCATTTGTTTGGCATAGGAGAGCAATACTCTGTGCTGCGAGTAGTGGCATAATCGAAAGATGAACATGAACAGCTCACAAGAACACTCATGTCTCAGTCTTGTTTGTCCATCCATAGTGACCATAGCATAGTCTCTTAGTGAAGCTGAGAACGTAACACCACAGAAATGCCACTGGGACCCTGTCTTGTAGGGTGGAATACTTGGCCATCTGGTAGGTGCCAGACACTTACTGAAGCCTCGGTATCTTTGGACGTGCCGCAATGTGTCACTTTGAGGCTTTGGCGATGCTTTTGAGATAGAGGAAATGTTCATTGTAGGCCAAGTTATCAAGAAAGGTATTGAAAAAGAATAATTATGATTTTTCTGTCATAAAATACTTTTATTTGTTGCTTGATAATATAACAGTTCACAAATAATACTATAAATCAAACTTAAATAGCCCAAATAAACTTTAAAAAATACCTAATACATAAATTGTATATAAATGTAACCTACAAATATTTAAATTTATTCTTAAATGAAGGAAACTTACTTTATGAAGGCATAGAGCCTTTACTAATAAAAATTAAGGAATACAGTAATTTTCCTGATAAGACAGACTTCAGAAAATTTCTTTATGAAGGCATAAAGCTTCCTCTACTGAAAAACAACTAGCTTCTTTTAAAAAACTGGCTAAAATTTTTTAAAGGACTGTATGATGTCCTTTTGTTTTCCGCAGTGCACTCTGCATCTTGATGCTTCATCTTGAAGATGATGAAGGAACAGTAACTCTATTACCAACGCATCTTGTTGTTCAAAATACTGAAGGACAGTTTTGACAGCTTTTAGTCCCTCACTATGTGATATTTCAGTGTGTTGTATGGCAGAGTCTTGAACATCAATGTCTTCATGATTTTTGTGGATTTCTTTGTTAATTGTGACAGCAGCAATAATTTCTGAATCGAGCATAATGCCTTGCTCAATACCATTCTTTAACTACTCTTCAACTTCATTTTCATCGGCTTCTTCACATCCAGGAACTTTGTTCATGAGGTTGATTATGAACTCATTCTCTTCGTGATCCAGGAATGAACTAGTGTTTGTGACTCTTAACTCATTCCAGGAGTCCACCATCCATTCAACAATATCCCATAGGTCAATATTCTTTAACTTCTGGATAAGACCTTGACTATCATTGTTTGTAGAAAGAAGGGGGATAACAGCTTACACCCACATCTTCTCTCGAGACTAACAAAAACTCCTCAGTCCGTGGACTGGTGTAACACTGCGACATTGGGTGGTAAGAACAGAGCTTGTGTGCCACCATTTTTTAACTCTTTGATGACTGGGTGTGAAAATGCATTGTCCAAAATCAGAATATCCTTCCTTGGTAGGTTTTTAAATGTTAAAAACTGCTCAACCGATGGGACAAATACTTCAGGAAACCATTCTTTGAAAATTGTGCCATTAATCTAGTTATTTGACTGGTTCCAGTACCAAACTCAAAGTTTATCCATTTTAATGTGCTGAAATGATTTTCCAATGAGACAAAGTTTTAATTTGTGGTCACCTGTTGCATTACAGCATGCTAGGATTGTGACCCTCTCCTTGCTTCTCTTAAAAGTGTGGGGTGGCTGTTCTTTGTTGAAAGCAAGACTTGTAGGTGGCAACTGTGCAAATTTTTCAAGCCTTTTGGCACTCCTCCTTGTCTGGAGCTAAACAAATAATTGCATCACGCTCCATAGAATCTGCGTAAGAGTCATTATGGGCATCAGTAACAAATTGACACTTACAGTTAAGGCCGTGAATTTCAGCTGCCTGGGCCCTGTACGACTGCTTTGATTTCTTGCAGTATTGTCGCTATGACACGTTCATTTGCGATAGTAGTTGGACAGTAAAGTGCACATGTGATCAAAAGAAACAGATCCCGTTTCTTGTAAAGGAGCAAGCTGACACAGTAATTGATACACCTTAGGTGGAATCCACAACAGAATGCACGAATTTGAGGCTGTCACATTGAAAGCCAAAAAATGCTGTCTGAGTCTTTTTTTGTAAGCTACCAAATCCTCGGCTGAATCATCATATGGAGGAAAAGTTGGTGGATAGACTGGGGGAATGGTACCATGTCTGTTAACGGAAGCTGGCAAAGTAGTCACTGCTGAAGTAAGCTGTTCAATCAGAGCTGGTAGCATGGCGTCCATAATGACTAAACCTGACAAAACTGCACTTAGAGGTTGCACATGTGGAAATTGTTCTAAACATGTTGCCCATTGTGTAGTAACCAGCTAATACATGAAAGTGATCTAAGTAACAGAGATATGTCTTTATTCATGAACCTCTGAACAATAACAGAAATAAGCCTCTCATGACTCCCCGCTTGGCAAGACAAAAAAGTCATACAGAAGGTGCAACATAAGTGATTCACAGAACAAATGATGTGAGCAGTACAAACTAAAAAACACAATGGGAGTGAGCTGGCACTGTTCTGTGCACAAGTAAATGCGAGATGCCGGTAGACGGTTGGATGGAGACTGTGCTGTGTGCACGCTTCATACAGGCGGCCTGTAGTGGCCAGCGTGCACTGATACAGTTGGCAGTTAATCTAAGTGCACACCCGCAGCAACACTACAGTCAGCGCACTCCCACTCACATGCACTGGTAGCACAAGACAGCAAATCTGATACTAGGAAGTTAGTAAATAACAATGTTACATCAAAGCTAACAAGAATGTCACTTGCTGATGTTGTTGTTGTGGTCTTCAGTCCTGAGACTGGTTTGATGCAGCTCTCCATGCTACTCTATCCTGTGCTAGCTTCTTCATCTCCCAGTATGTACTGCAGCCTACATCCTTCTGAATCTGCTTAGTGTACTCATCTCTTGGTCTCCCTCTACGATTTTTACCATCCACTCTGCCCTCCAATACTAAATTAGTGATCCCTTGATGCCTCAGAACATGTCCTACCAACTGATCCCTTCTTGTAGTCAAGTTGTGCCACAAACTCCTCTTCTCCTCAATTGTATTCAGTACCTCCTCATTAGTTATGTGATCTACCCATCTAATCTTCAGCATTCTTCTGTAGCCCCACATTTTGAAAGCTTCTATTCTCTTCTTGTCCAAACTACTTATCGGCCATGTTTCACTTCCATACATGGCTATACTCCATACAAATACTTTCAGAAACGAATTCCTGACACTTAAATCTGTACTTGATGTTAACAAATTTCTCTTCTTCAGAAACACTTTCCTTGCCATTGCCAGTCTACATTTTATATCCTCTCTACTTCTACCATCATCAGTTATTTTGCTCCCCTAATAGCAAAACTCCTTTACTACTTTAAGTGTGTCATTTCTCAATCTAATTCCCTCAGCATCACCTGACTTAATTCGACTACATTCCATTATCCTAGTTTTGCTTTTGTTGATGTTCGTCTTATATCCTCCTTTCAAGACACTGTCCATTCCGTTCAACTGCTCTTCTAAGTCCTTTGCTGTCTCTGACAGAATTACAATGTCACTGGTGAACCTTAAAGTTTTTATTTCTTCTCCATGGATTTTAATTCCAACTCCGAATTTTTCTTTTACTACTTGCTCAATATACGGATTGAACAACATCGGGGAGAGGCTACAACCCTGTCTCACTCCCTTCCCAACCACTGCTTCCCATTCATGTCCCTTGACTCTTTTAACTGCCATCTGGTTTCTGTACAAACTGTAAATAGCCTGAAACTTCCTGGCAGATTAAAACTGTGTGCCCGACCGAGACTCGAACTCGGGACCTTTGCCTTTCGCGGGCAAGTGCTCTACAAACTGAGCTACCAAAGCGCAACTCACGCCCGGTACTCACAGCTTTACTTCTGCCAGTACCTCATCTCCTACCTTCCAAACTTTACGGAAGCTCTCCTGCGAACCTTGCAGAACTAGCACTCCTGAAAGAAAAGAGAGCTTCTGTAAAGTTTGGAAGGTAGGAGACGAGTACTGGCAGAAGTAAAGCTGTGAGTACCGGGCGTGAGTCGTGCTTCAGTAGCTCAGTTGGTAGAGCACTTGCCCGCAAAAGGCAAAGGTCCCGAGTTTGAGTCTCGGTCGGGCACACAGTTTTAATCTGCCAGGAAGTTTCATATCAGCGCACACTCCGCTGCAGAGTGAAAATGTCATTCTGGAAACATCCCCCAGGCTGTGGCTAAGCCACGTCTCCGCAATATCCTTTCTTTCAGGAGTGCTAGTTCTGCAAGGTTCGCAGGAGAGCTTCTGTAAAGTTTGGAAGGTAGGAGACGAGGTACTGGTAGAAGTAAAGCTGTGAGTACCGGGCGTGAGTCGTGCTGCGGTAGCTCAGTTGGTAGAGCACTTGCCCGCGAAAGGCAAAGGTCCCGAGTTCGAGTCTCGGTCGGGCACACAGTCTTAATCTGCCAGGACGTTTCATAACAGCGCACACTCTGCTGCAGATTGAAAATCTCATTCTGGAAACATCCCCCAGGCTGTGGCTAAGCCATGTCTCCGCAATATCCTTTCTTTCAGGAGTGCTAGTTCTGCAAGGTTCGCAGGAGAGCTTCTGTAAAGTTTGGAAGGTAGGAGACAAGGTACTGGCAGAAGTAAAGCTGTGAGTACTGGGCGTGAGTCGTGCTTCGGTAGCTCAGTTGGTAGAGCACTTGCCCGCAAAAGGCAAAGGTCCCAAGTTCGAGTCTCGGTCGGGCACACAGTTTTAATCTGCCAGGAAGTTTCATATCAGCCCACACTCCGCTGCAGAGTGAAAATCTCATTCTGTAAATAGCCTTTTGCTCCCTGTATTTTACACCTGCCACCTTCAGAATTTGAAAGAGAGTATTCCAGTCAACATTGTCAAAAGCTTTCTCTAAGTCTTCAAATGCTAGAAGCGTAGGTTTGCCTTTTCTTAATCTAACTTCTAAAATAAGTCGTGGGGTCAGTATTGCCTCACGTGTTCCCATATTTCTATGGAATCCAAACTGATCTTCCCCAAGGTGGACTTCTACCAGTTTTTCCATTCGTCTGTAAAGAATTCGCATTAGTAATTTGCAGCCGTGACATTAAACTGATAGTTCGGTAATTTTCACATCCGTCAACGCCTGCTTTCTTTGGGATTGGAATTATTATATTCTTCTTGAAGTCTGAGGGTATTTCACTTGTCTCATACATCTTGCTCACCAGATGGTAGAATTTTGTCAGGACTGGCTCTCCTAAGGCTGTCAGTAGTTCTAATGGAATGTTGTCTACTCCCGGGGCCTTGTTTCGACTTAGGTCTTTCAGTGCTCTATCAATATCTTCACGCAGTATGATGTCTCCCATTTCATCTTCATCTACATCCTCTTCCATTTCTATAACATTGCCCTCAAGTACATCGCCCTTGTATAGACCCTCTATATACTCCTCCCACCTTTCTGCTTTACCTTCTCTGCTTAGAACTGGGTTTCCATCTGAGCTCTTGATATTCATACAAGTCGTTCTCTTATCTCCAAAGGTCTCTTTAATTTTCCTGTAGGCAGTATCTATCTTACCGCTAGTGAGATAAGCCTCTACATCCTTACATTTGTCCTCTAGCCATGCCTGCTTAGCCATTTTGCACTTCCTGTCGATCTCATTTTTGAGACATTTTTATTCCTTTTTGCCTGCTTCATTTACTGCATTTTTATATTTTCTCCTTTCATCAATTAAATTCAATATTGCTTCTGTCACCCAAGGATTTCTACTAGTCCTCATCTTTTTACCTACTTGATCCTCTGCTGCCTTCACTACTTCATCCCTCAAAGCTACCCATTCTTCTTCTACTGTATTTCTTTCTCCCATTCTTGTCAATTGTTCCCTTATGCTCTCCCTGAAACTCTGTACAACCTCTGGTTTAGTCAATTTATTGAGGTCCCATCTCCTTAAGTTCCCACCTTTTTGCAGTTTCTTCAGTTTTAATCTGCAGTTCATAACCAATAGATTGTGGTCAGAGTCCACATCTGCCCCTGGAAATGTCTTAAGATTTAAAACCTGGTTCCTAAATCTCTGTCTTACCATTATATAATCTATCTGAAACCTGTCAGTATCTCCAGGCTTCTTCCATGTATACAACCATCTTTTATGATTCTTGAACCAAGTGTTAGCTATGATTAAGGTGTGCTCTGCGCAAAATTCCACCAGGTGGCTTCCTCTTTCATTTCTTAACCCCAGTCCATATTCACCTGTATGTTTCCTTCTCTTCCTTTTCTTACTATCAATTTCCAGTCACCTACTTGCTGTTATCCTGGGTGTAAGTTCTAAAACTTGTCTCAAATATTTGATGAAAATATTTGTTTTTACAACTAGATGTATCAGTTTTCAAGACAAATAATTTGCTAAAAAGTAAGTTGGTGAATTAATCCAATTCATTATAGGTCTCAAAGGAGATGATTCTTTGTGTAACCAAGCGAGGTGGCACAGTGGCTAGCACACTGGACTCGCATTCGGGAGAATGATAGTTCAATCCCATGTCTGGCCATCCTGATTTAGGTTTTCTGTGCTTTCCCTAAATAGCTCCAGGCAAATGCTGGGATGGTTCCTTTGAAAGGGCACGTCCAACTTCCTTCCCTAATCTGATGAGACTGATGACCTCGCTGTCTGGTCTCCTCCCCCAAAACAACCCAACCCAATTTTGTGTAACTTGAGTTATCCATATATTATGGGTGAGACAGGTATTCAAGGCATGAGATTCTTTGTAATAGAGCTACACATTCTGGGGTCTGATATCAGATTTTTCAGTTTCCAAATGGTTCTGTTCATCTCATCATTTTTCAACTTGTGGTATGTAGGATCAGCTAATAGCTGTTCCATCTTCTTGCAGTATTCCACACCTTCATAACAACTGTAGGTCTCCTCATATTTGATTTTATCACAATAATGCTTTCGTTACTCTTAGAGTTCATTAAGAGCTTTCCTTTTCTGCACCGATAGGTTGGTTTTGAGTGGTTTAGATTTCCAGAGAATTCTTGACACATTGTGTCTTACTTCTTTGACCTGCACCTTCAGAAAATGAAACGAGGAAATCTTCTCTTACTATCCAAGGATGATGGCCCTCCATTGGGAGCCAAAGATTTTTAACCAATACCCCACTTCTCCAGCACAAGTGTGGAAAAACTATGCTTTATAAGAGATGGCAACACTGATCTCTGACAATGTCCAATCTACTGTGGTCACCCAAATATTCTACAGAAGATACCAGCAATGGAGTTACAACATTGATTGTCTGAAGAAATGTGATGAGGCCTAATAACCCAGAAGATTTTAATTTCACAGAAATAATAAATTTGAACATCATGCATGATGCAGTAGATTTCACACATCTCATTATTTATGACTTCATATTTCCTGAACTATGATAGGTAGGTGGTTCTTATCCCAACAGCGATTGATGCCTGACAGTAAGCGATATGTGTATCAAGTCTGGTTGAAATCGGCTCAGTGGTTTAGGAGGAGATGTGGCACATTCATACATACCTAGATTATTATAGTGTGTATGGATGTATTTTATTACAGTATTATTGTATTACATACATAGCCCATACCCTATAGGATCTCTACACTGCAGATCTATGGGAAAACCAGTGTAATACAGCTACTCTGAACTAAATCAAATCAAACTGTGGTCTGCTGTGCTCTGCACAGTGGCTTGATGAGCACGTATCTTGTTGTTGAATAACTACTTGGGTGTGGTCAGGTGATTAGTATTCTGTGTAACAATACCCTGTGACTTCACATCTCTTTGCCACATGCAATCAGACTTTTTCTTTCAATTTCAGACAGCCAAAGCGAGACCAGCTAACTAACCCAGTGGTTTCACAAATCGCACAGAAGTATGGGAAGACAAATGCTCAGGTGCTGTTGCGCTACATCATACAACTCGGTGTGGCGGCCATACCTAAGAGCACTAATCCGGACCGTCTCCATCAGAACTTTGATGTAAGTATGTTGACAACGTCTTTGTGTGAGCTGTTGGATACAATTTCAGCAGCTTGCTCATATAATTGTGACATTAATTCTGGGCACTATTGAAATGTTCATTCATTTTAACATTACAAGATTTATGTAAATTGTAGTGCACTAAATCAATGGATTATGCTTCTGCTTTTTGTTTACCATATGCATACTACATATTCATCATATTTAGAAAATGATATGTTATTTTTATTGATAATAAATGAAGAGGCTTAAGTGACAATGATTTAAAAACTTCATTATTTTACATGTTTGTACAGCTGCCAAGTAAGTTTGTTATTAAACTTCCTGGCAGATTAAAACTGTGTTCCGCACCGAGACTCGAACTCGGGACCTTTTCCTTCCATGGGCAAGTGCTCTACTGACTGAACTACCCAAGCATGACTCGCAACCTGTCCTCACAGCTTCAGTTCTACCAGTACCTTGTCTCCTACCTTCCAACCTTCACAGAAGCTCTTCTGCGAACCTTGCAGATCTAGCACTCCTGGAAGAAAGGATATTGTGAAGACATGGCTTAGCCACAGCCTGGGCAATGTTTCCAGAATGAGATTTTCACTCTGCAGTGGGGTGTGCGCTGATAGGAAACTTCCTGGCAGATTAAAACTTTGTGCCGGACTGAGACTCAAACTCCGAGTTAGAGTCTTGGTCTGCACACAGAGTTTCAATCTGCCAGGAAGTTTCATATCAGTGCACACTCCGTTGAAGAGTGAAACTCTCAGTCTGGAAGTTTGTTATTTGTTCTGTTCTGACAAATCAACCAGTGAATGGATATTATTATTCCTTTATACAGTACTCAGCAATATATTATTATTATTGAAGACCAATATTTCTTTAAAATGAGCTGAGTTGACACAAAAGACATTATTGGAAACGATGTCTCTTCTACCGAAACATGCTTATTGCTTGCCAAGTAAAATAATTAGGGCAATAACACACCATGAAGAAAGTTATACTTACGAAGAAACAGTGCAAGGATTGGGTGGAGGTGCTACCAAGTCAGATCTGAGGACAGTCTGCGAGCAGTATGGGGAATCTCGGTCAAGCAAAACTGCTCCAAGATGTAGCTGAAAATAATACTCACTGATTGAGACTGTCATAGAATCTGCCATCTTTTTCTGCAAAGACATACATAAATGCCATCTTGAAGACTTCAGAGGTTGAAGACTCTGATCGAACAGTTAGACAAAAACTTTGTGAACAGTGTTTGCCAGTTAGAACACCAAGAAGGAAGCCTTACCATAAGAAAATGCAGAAGCATAAATGCATGCAATTGATACAAGCACATGGATAATGGATGCAGGAAGACTTGGGCTAGATTCATTTGGAGTAACAAGACTGAGATCAGCATCCTTGGAAGTGATGGAACTGAGTTTGTTTGCCCTCGACCAGACGCAGACGAAGACTTTTTTCCTGATTCCACCACTGCGACTGTGAAGCATAGCACCAGTGTAATGGTGGGGGCAGCATGGTAAGGCTTGACACTGGGCATCTGCAAGTGTTATGGGGCAACCTTAATGCCAAAAAGAACGGAGAAGAAGTATTAGTGTTGAATTTGCTTGCCCTCTCTCAGTGAATTGTTTCGTGGTGACAACGATCAGTGCATCTTCCAGCAATACGGTGTGCCATGTCACAGAGCCAGAATCAAAACTGCGTGGTTCACTGAGCATCACATTAGCGTGCTGACTTGGGCCAGCAACAGTCCTGACCTCAATGTGATTGTGGTCAAATTGCAACAACTGTTGTACCAAATAATTTGTAACACTCTGAAATTGTTGAGGTGTGAGTATTTTGTTTGATTTTTAATTAAATTTGATTAAATTGTTGTATTTTAACTGCAATTTTCAAACAGCAGGTATTATGGAATGCCTCCTGAAAATTTGTAGTAAATTATGATGTATATTTCAAGTAAAATAAACTCTTGAATGCAATATTCAATGAATCTCTACAGAGTGTCTGGAAATAATGCCACTGCTGTAGAATGAACAACTGTGATGTCATATATCATTTAGTTCTTTAAGTGGTTATGATGGATACAAACATCCATTGCCTGCTCATTCTTAGTGACTTCAATGCATCTGCATTCTCACTCTGCAAATCACTGTGAAGTACATGGAAGAGAATACTTAGCATGTTACTGCATATTATGGTTTCTTTCCCTTTCACATACAGAACACTGTGAGAATGAACCTGTAAATACATCTGTTTGTGCTGTATCATTGTCTTCAGAATCCCTAATGTAGCGATACGGTGGCATTGAAGAATATCTCTAGATCTTTCACTTAAAACTGTCTCTCATATCTTGATAAGTAGGTTTCGTGCAGTAGTGGGTGACTAACCTGGACAGTCTTCCAATACAGGTGTTTCAGCATTTCTGTGACTCATACAAACCTGTAGGAATTTGTACTTTCCTTTGTTGTACATGTTGGATATTCTCTTTTAGACTTCTCTGATATGTGTTCTGCACAGTTAAGCAATATTCTAAGATGGGAGGCATGAGTGTTTTGTAAGCAATCATCTTTGTTCACTGACTGCATATTTCCAGCATCCTGTCAGTGAACTGATGTCTGGCACTGGCTTTACCTATGACAGCCTATGTGATCATTCCATTTTGTATTCCTACAAACTCCTACTCCCAGGTATTTGTTTGAATTGACTGTTTCCAGTTGTGATTTACTGATGTTGTCGTCATAGGATACAACACCTTTACATTTTGTAGAGCAGACAATTTTAAATTTCATTTCTGTACATTTTAAACAAGTCAGTGATATTTACACCAGTTTGAGATCTTACCAGAGACTGAGTGGATATTTGTGATGCTTTTTTTCAGACAGTATTTCATTAAAGATGACTGCATTCTCGGCAGAAAATCTTAAAATACTATTAATTGTTTTCGTTTGTAATGTGGAGCTGGGCCACGTTTTGTAAATGTTATTCGTGTGTACTGCGTGTGAAACTAAGATGATGAGGTTGAAAGTTACGTCCATTGACTGGAATAGCACTCACATAGTGCATATTGAAAAGTGTATTAAGCTTGTGTTCGAAAACATAAACGCACAAATATTTCATCAGGCAGAACTACACAGCTCTGCAGCAAGCGAATAACATAAACAAAACTAGGTCCAACTAAGAATGCTTGTAACCTGCCATCTGAAGATGGATTTGTAATGAAAAAATCCGAAACCAGTCATGGTCTGAAGATAATAAACCTTTTTAAACCATACATGTGGCTGGTAGCTGTTTTTTATATAAATGATAAACTATTAATATTGTATACCTGGTCTTTCATATATAATTTTAGCAGCAAGAGTCCCAACACACTTCTCTGTGGCACATGTGAAATTACTTCCGTATATGCCAATGATTTTTTAGTCATAGTAACACATTGCACCCTTCCTTTCAAGAAATTCCCAGTCCTGTGACAAACTTTGTTTGATACATTATGTGGTCTTATTTTCATTGATACACATTCATTATATAGTACTAAATGAGTAAAATGCATTTTGGAAGTCAAGAAGTACTGCATCCATCAGCTAACATGTCTCTCCACAGAATTCTGTCGCCTTTTGTTAACAGAAATGACAATTTACATGCTGGTTGATGTTGACATGATGTCAGTTAAAGGTTATTCCAATAGACAGTACCTATGATCAATCAAGAGAACTTGATCTCATCTAGTTCTAATGTTTTTGTCATGAGTGCATTTTCTTTGTGTTTACTAGTGGGCAACCTTTTTAAGTGGTAAAAAGGCATTGTTTGTCAGAATCAGGAAGAGGACCACTGCTCATAAAAGTTGATGATTACTTTAGTGACTGATTTGAGTTCTGGCAGAACACGTACAGTGAGGAAAATGAGTTATCTGGACTCCAAATCATTTGCTGGGAGTACAGTACCATAACAGAAGCTACAATATGAGTTAATGTGCCACTGTTACAGAATGATGTCTTTTGTAGGTGAGTCTTTGTGCAAAACAATAGGTGAGTGATCAACCTGAACTGAAAATTTTGTGGTAGAGAGGATGCAGCATGTTATCTCAGATGGAGAATCATTGACAGATGTAGAAGTAATTTCGGGTGTGCAACTAGAAGTCTGTTGGGACCATTGTTGCTTATGTTGTATATTAATGATGTTGTATATTAATGACCTGACAGACAATATTTACAGTAATCTTAGACTTTTAAAGATGATAAAATTATTTACAATGAAGTATTAGGTGAACAACAGCCATTATGGGCCACTCAAGCTAAAATTGGTGTCATTTTGGAATTAGGTGTAACTGCTAAAACCTTTATCTGAAAATTTCTATAGATTTTTTTAAAAAAAGTTTTTTTGTGGCTAACCAAGAATTGTAATCTGTTTAAATATGAAAAGTACACTATAGCAAAAAAGAAAAACATGTACAACTGAAACAAAGATTTTACTGTGGACGATAATATTTTGGTTCTTTCACACTGTTGAAGCTAATTCAACAGTAATTGTCTAATTTTCAATGTTAAAAGTTAAAATAACTGTTTTAAATGTGAAATTGTCGAAAAACAATGTTGGCCAAAGCTCCATCTGAGGCGTCATAGATGCCTGCCGATTTCCTGCAATTGATTTTAATCTCCTTTGCATTATACTTGTAAGAACCTTAAAAACTATCTGATCAACAGCAGCTTTCAGTCATTTTGTCTTCCAAAACACTCGAAACTATTTGCTTCATTGCAGTATCACCCCAGTCCCCTGCATCCACACTGCAATCTTCTTCTTCAAATTTGGTATCATTCCCTAAACACACAGAATAGATTTGCTTTTGTGGCCCATAGCACCTGAATTTGATATGGCAGAAGCAGACATCAACTTGAATGAACAGGATTTCATTATTACAATAAATCTTCATTAGACTCATTAATTATTAATACTAGAATGATAATATTACTTTTTGCCTTCACCAGTAATAATCAGTGTTGAAAATTACACTATTCCCCAGCTTCAACACTGGAAAACAAATAAAATTTATTTATGGCACAGACTCGACAATTACATCATTTAAGTTCATCCAAATAGAAGAGTGATGTGTTGTGCTTTATTCCAAACACTGCACACATTCTCTGTCTGACGGCAAATCCAAGAAATACCAAGTGCCACTACTTCTTGCCAGCATGTACTAACTGCTGTTCCCCTAACTGAAAAAAAGCTGTATGAATGTCCAATCAGATCTTTTTATAAGATTTCTAAGTGGTGCGAAGACTGACTTCTTGCTTTAATGCCCATAAATGTAAAATCATCCACTTCACAAAATGTAGAGATGCCTACAATTTCAGTGAGTCACAACAGTAATTTGTCAACACATACAAATATCTGGGTGTAACATGTAGGGATATGAAATGGAATGATCACATAGGTTCAGTCGTAGGTAAAGCAGGTGGCAGACTTTGATTCATTGGTGCAATACTGAGGAAAATTGGTCTGCTAAGGAGACTGTCTACAAATCACTCGTGCGACACATTCTAGAATATTGCTCAAGTGTGAGGGACCCATACCAGATAGGACTAGCTGCATGTGTTGAACAGATACAGACCAAAGCAGCACGAATAGTCACATATTTGTTTGAATCTTCTGATATCAGCGTCAAAATGGGTGCAATACTGAGGAAAATTGGTCTGCTAAGGAGACTGTCTACAAATCACTCGTGCGACCCATTCTAGAATATTGCTCAAGTGTGAGGGACCCATACCAGATAGGACTAGCTGCATGTGTTGAACAGATACAGACCAAAGCAGCACGAATAGTCATATATTTGTTTGAATCTTCTGATATCAGCGTCAAAATGCAGAAAAAACTAACCTGTAAAACACTTGAAAATAGACAAAGTCATCCCAAGAATATGTACTTAAAAAGTTTCAAGAACCAACTTTAAATGATGATTCCTGATACATGCTACAACTCTCTACATAATGCTCCCATATGGATGTCGAAGACAATACCATACTAATTACAATGTGCACCAAGATGCTTAAACAGTGATTCTATCCATGCTGCATAGATAAATGGAATGGGAAGAAGCCGTGATGACTGGTACAATAGAAAGTACCCATTTCCATGCACCTCACTGTGGCTTGCAGAGAATGTATGCTGATGTCCATGGGAACTAAAACTATTTGATCCGAAGTATCTGGATACCTATTACTGGACATTAATGTGGAATGTGTTCACTCTTCAACATTATGAACTGTGGACACTTTCAGTGAGTCTCTGAATGTCTGTGGAGAAATGGCAGGCCATTCCTCCTCAAGAACTGAGACCAGAAAAGGTAAATGATCTTGGGCGCAGAGTCTGAAGTGAAGTCAATGCTCTAACTCATTGCATAAGTGTTCCTCTGGATTCAGGTTGGGGCTCTAGGCATGCCAGTCTATTTCAGGAATGTTATAGTCCACATACCACTGCCCCACAGATGCTGCTTTATGAAAGAATGCAATCTCATGCTGATAGAAACAATATTGTCTCCAAAAATGAATTATTAGCTGCAACAGGCAGAAGGTGTGCTTTGTTGGTGCTGCACATTTTTAGCAAATTTGATCGAAATACACTCACACTGCAGTGTTCTTCTTCAGCACGCCAATGTAGAAGTGTGCACAGAATGAGCTAAGTGAAAAATCCTTGAAATCCACACATATATTTATATATAAAAGCTGATATAGGAATTTTGTGTGAGAGGTCATGTACAAGATCATGTTCCAATTTAAAGTTTTAGATTCAAATATTTCATGTCATTTCTGCTTAATCTTCCTCTGACTGTTTAAATATCCATTTATATTGTGATATATTGTGAAATTTTGAACATTTGTGAGTGCCGTTATCATTAATTATAGGATTAAACTTAATCTTCTAAAATTTTTGGGAACAGTAGGCCTATCCTCATTCAAAACAATTGTTTTCTAATTTCATTGTACAATTATTTGAGGAATAGGTTATTTCCAGAATTTTTGAGCACTCACAAAATTAAATTTTCGTAAGTTACTGGTGCAAGTGTTTTGGATGCATAGTTTATTTTGTAGCAAATCAGCATTTGTGGTTACAGTATGCCAAAGAACACATCAACTGTCAACTTCACTGTGTATGAATGCAAATAAACATGTGTTTTTGAAAATGTTCAGAAGCTACAATTGTCCATTGCAGAATCTACAAGTGATTTGTAGCAAACCAGCGTTTGTGGTTTAGTTACTGTAGCAGTTTTCTAGCTAACATATTGTGTTACATCTAGTTTTCCCTTAAAAAAGGGTAGCCCTATATAGTATCCACATTTAGTGCTGTTTTCAAGTTTGCTAACAACTGTAATTAACCTCAAAATGTTTTAGGAAACTAGTAGTTTTTACCACAGGTTTCTGTGTTGCATTAACAGAAATCTTGTTTTGTGCATTTGCTTCAATTATTATAGGAAATTAGCAATTTCTTAGCTCAAGTGATTATAAGATAATCAGTGGGCTAAATTGAAAGTTATTTGTTCACTGCTTTATAATAAATTGCACCAGCCAAAATGGAGCCCTACTGTGAATGTTGTTCTCGAACATGGGGTGAGCTGCTTGATGTTCGTAAGCAGCTGGAAATTGCTTTCACTACTGTCAAATGATTGGCAGCTGCTGTGAATTGGTGTGTTGGAAGAGCTTCTCAGAGTCGTGTACCTGCAATAACTGTACCTCAAGTACTATCCTGTCCAGTGGAAAAGTGCAGGACCTGTCGTTACTCGTCACTTGACTGTGAGTGGCGTGTCAATGGTAGATCTAGGTGTCCTGTACAGTGTGGACGGGGACCAGAGAAGACTCAGGGTGTTGTACCAATCCCCCTAACCTACAAGAAACTGAAACTGGGCCAGTGATACTCACTTCACCCATTTGGGGAAACCTCTTTTGTCTGTTGTCAGGAGGGCGCAAGCACAAAAGGGTAGTGGTCTATTTATCATCAGCAAATGTATGGCCAATGACGGTACCTCTTAGGGAAATGGCAGCAAGGGACAGGAAAGGACACCGGGTGCACTCAGTGTGTATGCTTGAAGGCCTCATTCAACATTTTGAAGAGGCTATTCCAGCAGCCATTGAGTGAACAGGGTGCAACCAACTGCACATTATGGTGCACATTGCAACAAATGATGCCTGTTATCAGGGCTATGATGTCATTCTTGGGCATTCCAGCTACAGGCAGAGTAGGTCGAGAAGACCAGCCTCGTATATGGAGCTTCAACCGAGCTCACAATTTGCAGCATTGTCCCCAGAACTGTTCGTGGCCCTTTGTTTCTGAGTCGAGTAGAAGGACTGAACCAGAGATATTGAAAGTTCTGTGACAAGCTAGGCTGCAATTTCGTGACCTTACGCTGTAAGATTGAGAACTGTAGGGTTCCCCTATATGCACCTGGTGTGCACTGCACATCAGAGGCTGCTACTCAGGTAGCTGACTGTTTGGGGTGCACACAATGGTTTATTAGATTAGGTGACTATCCATCAAGTTCAGATGATGATAGCTGTAGGAAACCCTGAGGTGTCAGTGTAAGATCGAAAGAGCTGCCTCTTGCAGGTGAGAGTATTAAAATCCTAACAGTAAACTGCTGTAGCATTTGCAAAAGAGTGTCAGAGTTTGAAGCACTCCTGAAAAGCAGTGAATCTCATATAATCCTAGGTACAGAAAGCTGGGTGAAACCTGAAATTGATAGAAGTCATATTTTTGGGGAAAATATGACTGTATATTGAAAGGATGGGCAAATAGGGAATGGAGGGAGAGTATTTGTCACAGTAGACAAGAAACTGAAATCCACCAAGGTAGAAACTGAAGCTGCACGTGAGATTGTTTATACAAGACTCAGTATCAGGGGTGGTTGTATAATAATAATTGGATCCTTCTTATCGCCCCCTGTACTCATCTCTGAAGGAACCAAAAACTTTAGAGAAAACCTTGGTTCACTTGTACATAAGTTCACCAATCATGCTGTAATCACTGATGGAGACTTTAATTACTCAACAATTAATTGGGAAAATTACAATTGTGTTAGTCACGGGTGCGATAAGACACCCTGTGAAACTGTACTAGATGTTTTCCCTGAAAACTACCTAGAACAGATAGTTAGGAACCCCACTCATATTGGAAATATATTGCACCTAATGGCAACAAAAAGCCTGACCTCTTTGAGGATGTCCACATCGAAACTGGTATTAGTGACCAAGACGTGGTTGTGGCAAAAATGAATACCAAAGCATGAAGGCCAAATAAAACAAGCAGAAAGTTATAAATGTTTGGTAAACTAGATAAAAAATCAGTAATAGTTTATCGCAATGAGGAACTTGAAACTTTCAGCACGGGTCGGGAATATGCAGAGGAATTCTGGCTCAGGGTAAGAGAACAGTTGACCATGCACTGGAGAGAGATGTACTCAACAGAATAATTCATAGTCACTGTACAGAAACTTCTAAAGAAGCAGAGATTACAGCATAACAGATGTAAAACAAAGTGTAGGGCTGTGATAGAGAGTTGCTAAATGAAACCCATTTGTCTGTCAAGCAAGCAATGCGTGATGCCTTCAATGACTACCGTAGCAGAATATTGTCACGTGATCTTTCACAAAACCCAAAGAAACACTGGTCATTTGTAAAAACTGTTAGTGGCACCGAAGTTAGCGTCCAGCCCCTAGTGAATGAGAGAGGAACTGAAACTAAGGGTAGCAAAGCAGTAGCTGAAATGCTTGATCCCATTTTCAAATGCTCCTTTACAAAGGAAAACCCAGGAGAATTGGCCCAATTTAATCCTTGTACCATTGAAAAGATGAACGGAATAAGTATTAGTGTCAGTGGTGTTGAGAATCAGCTGAAATTGGTAAAATCAAACAATACTCCAGGGCCCTGTGGAATCCCTGTCTGATTCTATACTGAATTTGCAGCTGAGTTAGTCTCTCTTCTAACTATAACACAGGTCTGCAAAAAATTATAATAATAATAAAAATTTGAAAATTGTTTTAGTTTTGGTTACTGATTTCTGTGTAGTTTTTGGTGCTGATTTCAGAAATGCCATTGGTTTTTTTTCTATCACGTAAGGTTTGTCCACAAAAAGAGGTAATGTTTTTAGGAAAAATCCTAAAAAAGGCCATTTTTATATCAGTATTATTCATGTGTAATGTTATTAAACATAGGTTAATATTAAACATAGAGTAAGAAAAGTTGATAAGGCTTTATTACGTCACTATTGCAAATCTTTGTAGTAACGTTTCCCTTTTCCTTCCAAATTTCTTTGTATACTTTTCCTGAAGTGGAGTTGAGGATTTTCTCTTTTTAACATTCAACAATATTCACCCACCATATTCACATCCCAATGTCCCTAATATCTTCGTTCCATTTCTTTTGTATCTTGATGGAATGTTCTCCTTGTTCTTCACAGACAGCTGGAAAATAGTCGAGATGAAAATGAAGGAAATGAACTTCAATGCTTATGTTGCAGCCCAACAGTTTGTAGTTAGTCAACAGATTGGCTACAATATTCTTATAGTTTGGGTCTTTTTTATTTTGTAGAAAACTGGTTACCATTTGTTTAAAAAACTTTCATGATTTCCTTTCTCAGTTTTCCATTTTCAACTCAAAGTTTTCATTCTTCATAAGTTTTCTTATATCGGGCTGCTCCCAAAGATATCTAAAACACTCTCCTTCTTTAGGCAATGCTTTGACAAATTGTTTTGTCTGTCCCAACATGATTTGAGTGGCAAAAGTAAAACCTTTTTAGGATCCATGAAATTCACCTTCTCAATTTTCTTAACTCAAGGAACCAAAATTTTACTTACTGGCTGTTCTGTTTTAACAAAATTTTGTTTACAGTCATGGCTATCCCATTCACAGAGAAAGCAGGGGAACTTTGTGTAGCCACTCTATTGGCCTAGTAGCATAGAGGTCATTTTCACATCCCCACAAATGGTCCATTTATGACCAGAGTACTTAAGCTTGTTAAGGACCAGGTCAAGATTCTCATAAAATTATTTCAAACGAACTGAATATCCTACTGGTACAAATGCGTATTGGTTGCCATTGTGCAGAACAGCTTTCAGGCTTCTTTTGGAGGAATCAATAAAAAGTCTCCATTCATTGGGTTCATATTTGGTATTGAATGTCTCTATCAACCCAAGAGCATTAGTTCAAAACGAGGTCACCCACTCAACAGAAAAAAGGCACAAACTCTTTTTCTCTACTCCTGTACCAAGAAAAGGATGATTCAGGAGCCAACAACCCTTTTTTTTTCAACCCAGACTCTGAAATCTTGGCTGAATCCTTTGGAAGGCCTAAGTCTCTAACCAGATCATTTAGTTCTGACTGTGTGAAGAGTTTTGGCTCATTGTTGCAGGGCTCATAACTACTATCAACACCATTGTTATCACTGCTTTGAGACAACTGGCCAGCATCGTCCAAAATGTTTTCAAATTTAGCTAGAGGACAAGGTACAGGTAAATGAAGCCCATGAGGAACAGGGTACATAGCTGAAGGAATGTTCAGATACAGAATCTCCTTTTTATTTTTCAGATTAAAACCTTGCACACAGCAAGAGCAAACCAAAAGGTTATAGTGTCTACATTTGTTAAAAACACCTTGAAAGTAAAAATTAAATATGTGATTTGTGGATAAAAATAAGATGATGGAATTTTTTCACTATTTTATCTGAAATCAGCACAAAAAATACCATAAGAATCACTAAGAAAATTTTAAACGATTTTTTCCGTCAAAGACCAGTATAATGTATCGTGCCCGGTTCTTGGAAAAAGGCATAGGTTACATCAATCTACAGTAATGGTAATGCAAGTGATCCACAAAACTACTGTCCAATATTCTTGACACTGATTTATTGTGGGATCTTAGAACATATTCTGATTTCAAACATAATGAGGTATCTTGAACACAACGACCTCCTCAATTCCATCCAGCATGGTTATTGAAAACATTGAACATGTGAAACTCAACTTGCACTTTTCTCACATTACATACTGAAAGCTTTGGACAAGGGTATCAGATAGATTCTGTATTTCTTGATTTCCATAAAGTATTTCACTCAGTACCACACATACACCTATTGTCAAAAGTATGATCATATGGGGTAACAAATGAAATTTGTGATTAGATTGAGGACTTTTTGATTAGAAGGACACAGTATGTTATCATGGATGGAGAGTCATTGTCAGATGTAAAAGTAATTTCTGGAGTGCCTCAGGGAAGTGTGTTGGGACCATGCCATTCATGTCGGTTTTTTTTTTTTAACTGATCTTGCAGGCAATATTGATAGTAAAAGTAAGCTTTTCACAGATGATGCATTTATCTATAATGAAGTTCTGCCAGAAAGAAGTTGCATAAATATTCAATCAGATCTTGATAAGACTTCAAAGTGGTGCACAAATTGGCAACTTGCTTTAAACGTTCAAAAATGTAAAATTGTGCACTTGACAAAGTGAAAAATACAGTATTCCGTGGCTATAAAATCAATGAATCACTGTTGGAATCGGCCAACTCTCACAAATACTTGGGCATAACATTTTGTAGGGATATGAAACTGAATTATCACATAGGCTCATTCGTGGGTGAAGCAGGTGATAAATTTCAAACAATGGAAAATCCAGGATGGAATGTAACAATATTGTGAAAAGGAAAGTTGCTACTCACCATATAGCGGAGATACTGAGTCGCAGATAGGCACAACAAAAAGACTGTCACAGATAATAGCTTTCGGCCAGTAAGGCCTCCATCAGAATTAGATGGGAACCACACACATATGCACTCACACAAACGTAACTCACACACACATATCTGCAGTCGCAGGCAGCTGAGGGGCTATTATTTGTGAGTCTTTTTGTTGTGCCTATAGAATGCCACGCCAAGGGACCCGGGTTTGATTCTCGGCTGGGGCAGGAGATTTTCTCTGCTCAGGGACTGGATGTTGTGTTGTCCTCATCATCATTTCATCCCCATCTCTGGCGCGCAAATCGCCCAATGTGACGTCGAATGCAATAAGCACTCGTTCTCAGCAGCCAAACTTTCCTGACTGGGGGACTCCCGGACCACAATGCTGTACGCTCATTTCATTTTTAGGGATGTGCAATTAATCTACAAAGGAGATTGCTTAAAATTCAGTTGTGCAACTGTTTCTGGAATATTGCTCAAATATGTGGGACCTGTACTAGATAGGTCTAACAGTGGATACTGAACGTATACAGAGAAGGGCAGCACGGATGGTCACAGGTTTGTTTGATCTGTGGGAGAGTGGCACAGAGACACTGAAGAAACTTAACTGGCATACTCTCGAAGAGAGACATGAATTGTCCTGAGAAAATTTACTAACAAAGTTCCTGAGACCATAATTAAATGATGATTTTTGGAATATACTACAACCCACTATGTATCGCTCACATAGAGAATGTGAGATGAGAATAATTGCTGCACACACACAGAGGCATTCAAATAAACACTTCCTGTGCTCCATACGTGAATGGAATGGGAAGAAAGCCTAAGAACTTTTGTAAATGCCTTGTTGCTCCTGCTGTGGAGGCTGAGTTGCCACTGTTATGGTAAGCCAAGTTTGTGAGTTTGTGAAACAACATCTGGTGCAATACACCACAAAGACATTTCTCCCTGCCACTATTACATAGCTATGCCCCAGGGTCAGGTAATAGTATGGGAGAATGAAGGTTCTACAACACTCTAACAAATTAGTAACAAAGTCACACAAATGAGTTAAAAAGGTTTATTTATCTGTGCAATTTGTTGAATGATTAAGTATGCAACGCTGCTTGTAATATAACACAAATAAAAGGCCTTCAATGGCTAAGTGCATATAATCATAGGTAAACTTCACAGTACATAGTAAATGCAATTTACATTAACTGTCTGTTCACTTTTAAGAGTTCACTAAATGACGTTCCCTGTCTAGGTCAGCCCAGGATGATGATCTATAACCGAGTGGGGAATAGCTCTGTGCTATCTTATGGGTAGGCTTCTGTCCGTTGTCATCCGGTTATTTGCGGATTGTACTCTGCTGGCAACTGGATGAAGCAAAGTTGACACCTCCATCCTCAGCACCGCCCATGGTCTTAATTAGTAGACACAGCAATAACTTGTCAGAATACCCTCGTACCTATCACCATCCAAACAAATTACTGCATGCCTACTACTAGCTGCTGCCATAGCAAAAGAGGCTCTTCATGTCAGAATCAGTAATAGTTTCTTCAAATGCACAGAGAGTAGGGTAATGCTGAAAGTTAGATTGAGGTGTTTTTTAAGGAAATAGAATCGATCCAACAACTAGAACATGTAACAGTCAAATACAATTCTGTAACTAATGAACAACAGAATAAGAACTATTCTAAGAGTAAGTGCAAAAAGGTCATAGAATACAGGACCTCTGGTGGCTGATGCAGAGGCACTTTGACAGTGTTACAAAAATTTCGCACAAAAACCGCACAATTTACACTGCACTGTAATGTCACTTCTGTCTGCTAGACAAGCCCCCACTGGGAAAGCAGAGAGCCACCCAATAAACATACAGGGAATTGGAGTCATCAGACTGGTAGTGTTTTGCATCTGCAGGGCTTCTTGGTATCAACGGTTGTCAGAACTGGCAGTAACGAAGCAGGTGGAACTGGGTCAGGGTTATGCTGTGTTGTCCACAGTGGAATTTCTTTTTGAAAGAGATATGCAGGTTTCACACATTCTAATGTGACAGTAGTGATTTTGCCATTAATGATAATATTGAGCATGCAGTCTCCTCATCACACCACTTTATGTGATCCTGAGTAAGGTGGTTGTAACAGGGATTTGATGCTGTCACAGCATAGCATTATGTGTCTATATGTAGGAACCCATTCGGATCTCTGGCTGGGGACTACTCAGGAGGACGTTGTTATCAGGAGAAAGAAAACTGGCATTCTACAGGTTGGAGCATGGAATGTCAGATCCCTTAATTGGGCAGGTAGGTTAGAAAATTTAAAAAGGGAAATGGAAAGGTTAAAGTTAGATATAGTGGGAATTAGCAAAGTTTGATGGCAGAAGGAACAAGACTTTTGGTCAGGTGAATACAGGGTTATAAATACAAAATCAAATAGGGGTAATGGAGGAGTAGGTTTAATAATGAATAAAAAAAATAGGTATGTGGGTAAACTACTACAAACAGCATAGTGAACGCATTATTGTGACCAAGATAGATATGAAGCCCACACCTACTACAGTAGTACAAGTTTATATGCCAACTAGCTCCACAGATGACGAAGAGATTGATGAAATGTATGATGAGATAAAAGAAATTATTCAGATAGTGAAGGGAGATGAAAATTTAATTGTCATGGGTGACTGTAAATCGATAGTAGGAAAAGGAAGAGAAGGAAATGTAGTAGATGAATATGGAATGGGGCTAAGAAATGAAAGAGTAAGCCGCCTGGTAGAATTTTGCACAGAGCATAACTTAATCATAGCTAACACTTGGTTCAAGAATAATAAAAGAAGGTTGTATACATGGAAGAATCCTGGAGATACTAGAAGGTATCAGATAGATTATATAATGTTGAGACAGAGATTTAGGAACCAGGTTTTAAATTGTAAGACATTTCCAGGGGCAGATGTGGACTCTGACCACAATCTATTGGTTATGAACTGTAGATTAAAACTGAAGAAACTGCAAAAAGGTGGGAATTTAAGGAGATGGGGCCTGGATCAACTGACTAAACCAGAGGTTGTACAGAGTTTCAGGGTGAGCATTAGGGAATGATTGACAAGAATGGGGGAAAGAAATACAGTAAAAGAAGAATGGGTAGCTTTGAGAGATGAAAAAGTGAAGGCAGCAGAGGATCAAGTAGGTAAAAAGATGGGGGCTAATAGAAATCCTTGGGTAACAGAAGAGATACTGAATTTAATTGATGAAAGTAGACAATTCAAAAATGCAGTAAATGAAGCAGGCAAAAAGGAATACAAACGTCTCAAAATTAGATCGACAGTAAGTGCAAAATGGCTAAGCAGGGATGGCTGGAGGACAAATATAAGGATGTAGAGGCGTATATCACTAGGGGTAAGACAGATATTACCTACAGGAAAATTAAAGAGACCTTTGGAGAAAAGAGAACCACTTGTATGAATATCAAGTGCTCAGATGGAAACCCAGTTCTAAGCAAAGAAAGGAAAGCAGAAAGGTGGAAGGAGTATATAGAGGGTCTATACAAGGGTGATTTGTATTTGTATTTGTATTTATTTATTTATCCTGTGGATCACATATTGTACAAAGTACACATGATATAGGACAAGTCATTTTTCTTAACAAATATCATTTAAAAAATGTACACAAAATTGTTCATTGATGAATATAGTAACTTCACATACAGAGAATACAAACAATTTACATGGGGAACTAAGAAACATGTAGGCAATGTAGTGCTACTTTAAATTTACACAAATAATCACTGAGATTACAGAATAGTGAAAATGTCAACTGGAAACACAACAGAAGGACAATGTCATTTAAAAACTACATTAAACATGAAATTAACATTGAGATTTCACAGACAATTAAGTTTTAATAGTAATAGAATGTGTACTTGTACATTCAAAAAGCGAGCTGAAAAATTTTTGGGAAGTGAAACTGAAACATAGTTGTGTATAGTAGAAATTAGGTTATTATTTTGCCTACAGAATGTTTTACTCTAATCACAGTATTTTACAAAGGAAATTTATAATTTTTCATTTCCAGGAATTCTTGTACTGAATAGAAACAGTGCTTTGTCAGAAATGCCTTTAGTTTATTTTTAAATATTGGATCTGGGGAAGTTTTTATTTGTTCTGGAATTTTATTGTGTAATACGACACCCAGATGACTTATATATTTTTGGTATGATGATGTCCTTGAAAAAATTTGATGGATATTAGATTGCCCTCTGGTATAATGAGCGTGTATATCATTGTTTTGGATTAATTTGCCTGTTCTTGAGAGGTAATCCCTGGTGAATAGGATTGTTTCTTGAATGAATAGGGATGGGATGCTTAGAACATTAAGTTTTATAAATTGACGTTTACAGGATTCCAGCCTTTTTACGCCATGGATTATCCTCAGTGCTCTTTTTTGTAGTTTAAATATATTTGTGCTGTGAGTTGAATTTCCCCAAAAGATGATTCCATAGCGGAGCAGTGAGTGGAACTGTGCATGGTATGCTTGCATTAGTGTGGATTTACTTGTAGTAGATTTTAGTATTCTTAGTCCATAGCACAATGATGAGAGTTTCTTTGATAAGTTGTTTATATGTGTGTCCCATTTTAAATTTGGTTGGACCCAAAGACCCAAAAATATTGTTGCATTTATATTTTCAATTTTGTCATTATTTAACTTTACTTAGATAGTTTTTTGACTGGATGTGGGAATTAGATGGAAGTTGATACATACAGTTTTCCCACTATTAACAATTAGGCCATTTTTGTTAAACCACTCAGAAAGTTTTTTCATAGAGTTATCAGATATTGTCTGAAGGGATTCAGGGCTAGATCCAGTCAACACTATGCTTGTATCATCAGCAAACAGGATAGTTTTTTGTGGGCTCATACATTCAACAAGATCATCTATGTAAATGAGGAAAAGTAATGGCCCTAGAACAGAACCCTGGGGAACACCATATCTTATTGTTCTTTCCTCCGAGAGGAAAACTGTGTTATTTATTTTATTCTGTACATTAATATCATATTGAAGTGATACCTTCTGTCTGCGGTTTTGTAGGTAAGAGCATAGCCAGTTGTGAGCCACACCTCTTATTCCTCTTCTTTCCAATTTAGCAAGCAGTATTTTATGATCTAGTATGTCAAAGGCTTTAGAGAGATCTAAGAAGATACCTGCAGCTATATTATGTTGGTCAATTGATTTCAGTATGTGGTCCAACAGTTCAAAAATTGCTGTGTGGGTGGATAAAGATTTACTAAAACCATGTTGTGGTTTTTTATGAAATTTATAAGCCTGTCATAAAAAAGTTTTTCCAGGATTTTTGAAAAGATGCTTAATATGGATAATAGTCTATAATTGGATACTAAATCAGGGGAAACTTTCTTTAGTAATGGTGAGACTTTAGCTATTTTGAGAGCATCTGGAAAAATGCCAGTTTTTAATGATTGGTTGTAGATGGTTGATAATGGCTTTACTATATGGGGAGCACACACCTTTCATATGAGGTCAGGTACTTCATCATAGCCACTAGAGATTTTATTGCGTAACAATTTTATTATGTTCATAATTTCATCAGGGTTTGTTTCATAAACAAACATTGTAGCATTAGTGCTGTTTGACGTATTGGTGGAATTGAAGAACGATGCCTTGAAGTTTGCCTGAATGAGATCTTCTGCTAGTGAGGTGAAATATTCATTGAACTTGTTTACAACTGTGTATGGATCTGTGACCTTAGAGTCATTAAGAGTTAGAGAAATGTTTTCCTTTTTAGGTGTTTGAACTACAAGTTTCTTTTTTAATAACTTTCCACATAGCTTTCATTTTGTTTGAAGACTTTCTTATGAAATTGTCATTCCATAAAAGTTTTGCCTGTCTAATCACTCTAAGATAAGTTTTTTGTAGGCTTTACAATAGTCAGAAAATTCTTCAGTGACTATGTATTTTTTGGAACAATCTTGGAGAAATCTGTTTCTCTCACTAGAAATTTTGATTCCTTTTGTTACCCACGACTTTCTATTTTGATTGCTTGAAGTTTTTGTTTCAAAAGCAAATGCTGTATTAAAGTAATAAAGGAAGGTGTTATGGAAGCTTAAGAACATATTATCAACAGTTGTTCTTGAGGACAATATTATGGAAATGGAAGAGAATGTAGATGAGAATGAAATGGGAGATATGATACTGCATGAAGAGTTTGACAGAGCACTGAAAGACCTGAGTTGAAACAAGGCCCCTGGAGTAGACAACATTCCATTAGAACTACTGATAGCCTTGAGAGAGTCAGCCCTGACAAAACTCTACCACCTGGTGAGCAAGATGTATGAGATAGATGAAATACCCGCAGACTTCAAGAAGAATATAATTCCAATCCCAAAGAAAGCAGTGGTTGACAGATGTGAACATTACTGAACTATCAGTTTAATAAGCCATGGCTGCAAAATACTAACATGAATTCTTTACAGACAAATGGAAAAGCTGGTAGAAGCCTACCTCGGAGAAGATCAGCTTAGATTCCATTGAAATGTTGGAACACGTGAGGCAAAACTGACCCTACAACTTATCTTAGAAAATAGATTAAGGAAAGGCAAACCTACATTTCTAGCATTTGTAGACTTAGAGAAAGCTTTTGACAATGTTGATTGGGATACTCTCTTTCAAATTCTGAAGGTGGCAGGGGTAAAATACAGGGAACAAATGGCTATTTACAATTTGTACAGGAACCAGATGGCAGCTATAAGAGTTGAGGGGCATGAAAGGGAAGCAGTGGTTGGGAAGGGAGTGAGACAGGGTTGTAGCCTTTCCCCGATGTTATTCAATCTGTATATTGAACAAGCAGTAAAGGAAACAAAAGAAAAATTCAGAATAGGTATTAAAATCCATGGAGAAGAAATAAAAACTTTGAGGTTTGCTGATGACATTGTAATTATGTCAGAGACAGCAAAGGACTTGGAAGAGCAGTTGAACAGAATGGACAGTGTCTTGAAAGAAGGATATAAAATGAACATCAACAAAAGGAAAACGAGGATAATGGAATGTAATCGCATTAAGTCGGGTGATGCTGAGGGAATTAGATTAGGAAATGAGACACTTAAAGTAGTAAAGGAGTTTTGCTATTTGGGGAGCAAAATAATGTATGGTGGTTGAAGTAGAGAGGATATAAAATGTAGACTGGCAATGGCAATGAAAGTGTTTCTGAAGTAGAGAAATTTGTTAACATCGAGTATAGATTTAAGTGTCAGGAAGTCGTTTATGAAAGTATTTGTATGGAGTGTAGCAATGTAGGGAAGTGAAACATGGACAATAAATAGTTTGGACAAGAAGAGAATAGAAGCTTTCGAAATTTGGTGCTACAGAAGAATGCTGAAGATTAGATGGGTACATCAGATAACTAATGAGGAGGTATTGAACAGAATTGGGGAGCAGAGGAGTTTGTGGCACAACTTGACTAGAAGACAGGATCGGTTGGTAGGACATGTTCTGAGGCATCAAGGGATCACAAGTTTAGTATTGGAGGGCAGCGTGGATGATAAAAATCGTAGAGGGAGACCAAGAGATGAATACACTAAGCATATTCAGAAGGATGTAGGTTGCAGTAGGTACTGGGAGATGAAGAAGCTTGCACAGGACAGAGTAGCATGGAGAGCTGCATCAAACCAGTCTCAGGACTGAAGACCACAACAACAATGTAGGACCCTTGCCATGTCTGGACAGTTGCTGGGATCAGATGGGGAGTTGCGTTCTCTCAACTGGCAAATAAAAATCGGTGTCTGTCAAGTTGGGTAGCTGCTGGGATTGTGGGTTCCTTGGGAAGTGCAACGACTGACCGCACACCAGTTTGGCAGCTCAAGGTTTCAAATCTGGCTTTTAAATGTTTCTCAGACTGAGCAAAACCACTGGAAGCTCTATTGTCCAGCTTGCGTTGTGCCACATCAGGTTTACTTTCAGTGAATTGTGCCAGCATTCTATCATCTCATTGCTTGCGAGGTGATAGCTCGTTATTCTGTGATGCACAGTGCCACTGGATTTAGTAAGTTGTGCAAATAGATCAGACTCAAAGTGGCATCCATGATCAGTCGTGACATGTGAAGGGCAACCAAAGCATGACTCCCAACTAGAAACAAAGGCAGAAGCTAAAGTCTCTGCTGAGATGTTGTCTATTGATGTGGCTTCCGGCTAATGGGTGACACTTCACCCACTGTCTGGAAGCCACATCAATCATTGTTAATAAATACCATTGGCCATTCAATGGACGAAAGGGCTGACCACATGGATATGAATGCATGCAATTCAAGCTGTTGTGTTTGGAAAGTTGCCCACGTTTCTGGTGGCTTTGCACGTTGGCATTTAATACATATCCTTGACCAGTCTTGGCAGTCTTTCTACACTCCTGTCCACACAATATGACTGGCAACTAATTGTGTTCCACACAAATTCCTGGATGGCACAGGTAATGTCTATTATTGAAAGCACACCTCCTGAATGCCTTGGGTAGGAAAAGGCAGGTTTGCCACTGTACACGTCGGAATACAGCTTGCCGTTGGTGCTGGGAATCTTTACTATCTGAAGTCTAAGTGATGACTCGGAGTCTTTGAGCAGGTTGTGCAGTCTGTGGTCTGATAGTTGTGCCACCATGAATTCTGTGAAATCTGTTGAACAAGTGATGCTGCCGATGTGGGAGAGGCAGTCGGCCACTACACTGTCTATTCCAGGAATGTGTTTTATATCTGTGCTGAACTGAGAAATGCAGACTAATTGGTTGTGTTACTGAAGTGAGCAATACATGTTATTTTGTCAGAAGCTATATGTGACAGTCTTATGGTCATTAAAGATGGTAAATTCTCTGGTCTCCAGTTGAAATTGGTAATATTTAATAGTTTAATCAAATTTCAGGCTTGCAGCAAGTCGTCATTCAATACCTCGTATGATATTTCGTTTGGGCACCTGCCAGTCATCCTCAGGTGAGCTGTCACAGACTGAGGAAAACGTCCTCCATTCCGCAATATATAGCGTGCTGTAACTATTCTGTGTGTGTGTCAAAAACTTGACAGATGGACCACACTGCCCGCTGGCAACGCCCTCGCAGGTGGAATAGCAGAACGCAGTCGCCCTCTGGGTTGCTGTTTGCAACAGCCATCAGCACACTCTGTCCTCTTCAATTTGAGCAAATTGTGGAGATGATAGGATTCCGTGCACTGTCCAGCTGGTAGTCGCTGTCATGGTTCAACAGATTTTCCACTAGGTGTATTTGTATGGATTCTTTAATAATGGAGTCCCAGAAAGGTGTTGCTGTAGACAAAATCGTTGTTTTCTCATTCTCCATTGAATGTCCAGTGGAAATACAATGTTCAGCAATAGCGGACTCGCTTGGCTGCAAAAGGCGGGTGTAACGTTGACGTTCAGTGTAGTGTTCTTTCATGGAGGTTTGACTTATGTAAACCATACTTGTGTGTTAGGTATGTTGCATACATATTGGGTGTTACTTCATTTCGATTGCTTTGTTTGTGCATGTAATTAGTGTCTTAAACCAGAAGCATTGAACCATATAGAAACTGAATGAGGATATATATAAAGAGCCGAATACAAAATATTTTTTGTTCTATGTATTATCTTCCTGTTAGTTACTTAAAAATAAACAATGTTAGACAAACACACACACACACACACACACACACACACACACACACACACACACACACACACAAACAAACACCCAAACAAACAAGTAATTGCTTTGCTTATTTTCAACGATCTAACACTGAATGATGTATGAGAGTAATAACATGCAAAACAAACAATAAGTAACCAGAAAACATAAAACAAAAAACAAAGAGACAATGAAAATGTAAAGTGGCATCACCTAATTGGTGAGAGAAAGAACTGAATTACGGTCAACTTGCCGTGGAAATAACTAAAAGACTTTTAGATATCTGCCAACTTAATCTGGAAAGACAACACTCGGAGACTTGTGTTTAGTGATATATAGCATGTTTTTTTTTTTTTTTTTTCTGAAATATGTCGCTAACATTATGGAACAGGAAGCAACAAAATTGCAAGAACCTTCTTTTTTCTCAATTATCAAAATAATGATGAATTTTATACGTACTTGTGCTAAGTGTTATGAAGTCTTTTCTGTAAGTATTTGTCTTGAGCGCAGTCTCATACAGAATTGAACCATGGATGATAAACAGTTCAGATGAAAAGAGAACAGATGCTACTGAAATATGGTG